>NC_058406.1:164820084-165120084 GCF_002201575.2 Neomonachus schauinslandi
AAAGAAAGAAAGAAAGAAAGAAAGAAAGAAAGAAAGAAAGAAAGAAAAAAATAAAAAGAAGGAAAAGAATTACATCAAGAATATCCCTCCCTGAAAAATAGGTGGGCTTTTTCCTTTTTTCTCCCTTTCTTTCTCCTTTCTTTCTTTCTCTCACTCTCTTTCTTTCTTCAAATATTCTGCTTATCAAACAGATAAAAACCCAAAAAACAGGAAGTGAGGAAATATTCATAGCTTCATAATTAAATTTCTATGCAGTCATATGAAAATTTTAAGTTGACATGTGAGGTGATACCCCTGAGTAATTAGCCCAACATTCTAAATAAATTTTGTTCATATGCCCACATCTATGAAGGAATGAGATTTCACTCCACAAAGTATTTATAGAGTCCTTTCTTGTATTCGTCATGGAGAAATAAGATTGTGACTATGTCTACATAACCAAAATATTTTGATAAAAACTGAACATTTCAGAGAGTATGTTGAATGTCTTCTTTTCCTGCACCAGAAATCTGCATGTAGGAGTTAGAGACAAACTGTCAGTAGTCACCTCCTCCCTGACCATACCGTCACACACAAGGAAACAGGCACCAGCTACGTCCCCCTTTTTAAAGTTTCCAATTACATTGTTTCAAACTGTTCACTCTTCTCTTACTATTCAATCAGACTTTGCCTGCTGATCTTGTCTTTAGTTTTAATGTGTTTGATTAGCAGTGCAGCCCTCATCTTATTCTGATAGTATTTAAACTCCCTTTGAATAATAGTGAGTTAGCAAGATGAGGTATGTAACGCGTTTGGGCCCTATTGTGGAGATTTGTGGCAACTGTTTTCATCAACAGAGGTTTTGTCAAGTGATTTAAGGTCTTTGGTTCAGCCTTCTTTCTGGGGAAATAGAGAGTAGTGATGATGATAATAATTACACATCTTCAGGCAGAGTGCTTATGGAGACACTGTCTTTTATATCCATGAAATTAGTTCTTACAGGAATAGGAAAGTCCCAACCTCCCACTCACTAACACTGTATTCACATGAGAGATTCTACTCCTGTCTCCTTGTTATCCTCACTCATCTCTCTTTGCACCAAATTATTGAGGATGATTAACAAACAAAGCCATGGAAACTGGACCAACAGCTCTGTAGTCCACATTTTGAATTGAAATGGTTTGAGAGATCGTGCGTTACATATGCATTATTGGAAAACCTTGGAATTCTTTAGGTAAGGGAGGAGGTAGAAAGTAGAGAAACTTGTATTTTTCATTTCCTAAAGTGTAAAGGACAGTGAAATAAAAATTCCCTTCTCTGTAAAGTAAGATAATTTCAAATTCTCTTGAAGGATCAAGGTACAGTGTGTTGATTTCCCTGCAAAACCATGACATTGTCAAGTTTGCATTAAACGTGAAGAGACAAAGATAAGTGGATATGAAAGCATGAATTTAGGAACTAGACTTTCATTTGTAAAACTGGATGAAAAACAAACTTACCCAAGGGACATTTGGAAGGTATTATTAGCTATTGGAGAACTCATCCTCACATACATTTAAAGAAAAAAATTTTTTTAAATAAATGTGACTTTAAAACTCTTTCCCTACAGCCCACGAAGGTGGAAAAGAAGTGAAATCAAGATTCCCTATGTTCCCCCATTGTCACTTCAGCAATAATTTGTAATAATTATGCTATTATTTATATGTCCTCTCTGAAATAAACTCTATCTAAAGAACCTGGTATGTCACTCTGGCTCCATGAAAAGCTTTCTAAAATAGAAAACAATAGACATATTGTCAACACTAGAATCCTATTTTAAAATATATAAAAGTATTGGAAAGAGTTCAGAGAACATCAGAAAGAAGGGTTTGACTTACTGCATGAAAAAAGATTAAAAGAGTATGTAGAGCGTGGCTTCGCAACAGCTAAGGAGGAACATGATCACTGCCTGCAAATCTTCTAGGGGTGTGAACACAAGGAAGTGGGGTGTTTGGTGGCCTTAAAGAGAAGATTCAGATTCACGAGTCCAGTTTGTCTCTTTCATTTTAATCCTATTGGGATTGAGAATTTTACAGGGTTACAACATTGAGGTAGGATTTTCCTATCAAAGAAGTTTACAGATTTTTTTTTTTGGAGGGGGGAGCGTATTATTTGGGGACATGTTAAAACTAGATCTGAAAGGAGGAGAAACTACATACATAATTGCCAGTCACATCTGCAACTAATTAGAGTGATAATTGTGTCATATTAATGGTATAATAAGTGTAACTTACATGCATTGTAAGGACCAAGAGAGGGAACCATCCCTGGCTTAGCACACTTTGTAAACTACATTACGGTTGTTGTGACTTAAAGAATATTGGGGCGCCTGGGTGGCTCAGTTGGTTGAGCGACTGCCTTCGGCTCAGGTCATGATCCTGGAGTCCCGGGATCGAGTCCCGCATCAGGCTCCCTGCTCAGCAGGGAGTCTGCTTCTCCCTCTGACCCTCCTCCCTCTCATGTTCTCTGTCTCTCATTCTCTCTCTCGCAAATAAATAAAAAATCTTAAAAAAAAAAAGAATATTACTAATACATTTAAAACAAAATACTTGGAAAGCAGATGAATAAATGTGGAAGTCAAAGAGCTGTCATTCAATCCTAGTTGGGCTAAACCTAAACCCTTGAGAAGATCATGATGTCGTTAGCAAGAAATGTGGTGCTATCAAGGTAATACTAATTTTAAATAAATAGGTTTCTATGTTTAATTATATACAGTGATATATTTCTATACTACCCAACATCATATACATTAACTGAAAACATATTATCCTTGTGCTACCGGGGGGATGTTCTCACCTGACAACCAGAGTTTGAGAAATGTTTTTTTCAACATTATCATTTAGCTAAACTAAGTAATTTTATACAAAAAGTGTAGGCGAATACACAATTGAAACGCAATGACATTTTCCCCCCTTCGGATATAATGTACACCATAGAGGTAAAGAGAAACACAATACAGGAAAAATGCAACATTCAATAACTACTCCATTGCCCATCCATTTTCAATGTAAACAAGGCAAATTTCCTTACCTAGAAATGCCATTATAACTCCAATGTATTTTTCTCTTACTCACTCAATATTTTCTGACTTCCACTTTGGTTTAGAAAGTTGAGTAAATCATTTAACTTGTACTTCTTGTACTTCTGTTCTTGAAAGAATTTATATGTATGTAGATTCAAATCTTTCTTTGAAAAGACACTTTTGACTGGCAAAGAATAACTACCTTATATAATTACTTTTAGTCTTAAGACCTTGGCATGCTGTCTACTAGGAAATCCATGGCAGGGGACGCCAGCCACACCTACCTTTGAGATGGCCTTAAGAAGCACACTTGTTTATTTCCCCCCCCACCCTGAGGTTTGGTAAGTCAAAATAAATGATGACTGTGTAAAGACATTTTGGTGTCAGTATAGAAAAGTGTAGAGAGTATCCACTGTCAATGAAATTTTGAAAAATACAGTCAACCTTTCAATACTCTAAAAGGTGCCCTACAGAAAGTTTCTTTTCATCAAAATAGTTTGGATTTAAATTCATACTGAATTAATCGCAGAAGAATTCTACAGTCTATGCATATTTAATAATTGTTAGTGACAAGAAGATGCACACTTATAGACATGAACTATAAAGTGTTATGCAAAAATAAAATTTGGTTGGTGGATTATAGTTCATGGCTGCTATTTTTCCAAAATCCAAATTTTTGTCATATTTAATTTTTAACAAAATTAAAATGTAATATATACTATTTGTTCAATAATAAAAATTCTTGTAATAAATAGTTCCAAAATAAGAGAAGTAAACTGATGTACTTTTCCTTAAAAAGGATGACTCTTTGGCTTACAAATCCCATTCTATTGATGCGACATTACGATTTGTCCCTGTTTACATTTTAAAATTTTCTAAGCTTTGCCCACATGCTGCATTCATTTGCACCCTTTATTTTTGCCTTAAATTTCAGAAGCTGAGAACTTTAAAAAACAAGACCATGCATAACCCTGCCAAATACCGGTGATTCCTCTTTAATACAGCTTTCCTTTTCATCAGCATTTCTACCTATGCAGATCCCTATGTAGCTTAGTTCACCGCTGACTATTTTACATAGGTAAATACTTATCAACTAATGCCAACAGTAGGAATCTAAATGATTTTTGAGTGAACGGCAAGCCTCCATTGTTAATAAGTATCGATATGCTCACTATCTTTTCCCAGTAGAAAGAAAGATAGCTGCTCCTGGGAACAAAAGTGATTCACAGAATTGGGCTCAAGTGGAGAACACTGTGGGTTCTTCAAGGTCTGGCTGAGTCCACCCACCCACAAACTGTTAGGACATTCCTCTCTTTTTTTTTTTTTAAGATTTTTTATTTATTTTTTGACAGAGAGAGAGACAGCGAGAGAGGGAACACAAGCAGGCGGAGTGGGAGAGGGAGAAGCAGGCTTCCCGCTGAGCAGGGAGCCCGATGCGGGGCTCGATCCCAGGACCCTGGGACCATGACCTGAGCCGAAGGCAGACGCCTAACAACTGAGCCACCCAGGTGCCCCAGGACATTCCTCTCTTTTATTATTGCTACCACAGCAAGTAGAGAGTTGGAGCTGAGCTGCCATGCCACTCCAAAAGAGATCTGTGGCAAGTAGATGTACAGTCGGCTTCTGAAATGGCATCTCCATCTCATGCTTTCTCTTACCTCTCCTGGCGTCCCCCATCAAACGGAGTCAAGTAGCCTGTACCTGTAAGCAAGACGAGGCAGGCAACATCATGCCTTTGGCATCAAGTAGAGAAAGAACAGAACAAATTAAAATACTTTAAAATGTTTTTGAACTTCCAGAAAGATTTTAAAGAGTTTGCTTGAAAGATGTAATTTTTAAAGTCCTCTTCCCATTAATATTTTTTTTGGTAGGAGATTGATAGGAAAGAATCATTCAAGGGAGAAAATGTTCATTTGCTAAACAATTGAGTGCCAACCACAAGCCCCAGGCACCATAGGCGTTATAGATAATGAAGATACAATGACTAAAATATCCTTTTTCCTGGGAGAAATTCTTCAAGTGCCCTTGGTGTGGGTTGTAAAGGGATTATCTTGTATTTCAGTCGGATTTTTCTATGTGGTTCTAATGGTTAAAAGTACACCTAGAGGTACACTCCAGAGTTGAACAGGAAGTGATCTTATCGCTTTTTAAAATACGTTGAGAAGAGTCCTATTTAGATTTGATACTGACTTTTGGGCAGCACCAATCTATAGTCACTTAAGGGAAGGTAAAGTAGTACTTAAGCATCTATTTTCAATATATACATATATACATACCCTCATAAAAGCGGATATATACATACATATTTTTTTATATTTCAGCTAAAATCCAGTTAACCTTGGATAAGTTTCAAATCTTAATTTTGATATGTTCTTATATAAGATGTGTGTAATAAAGTATATGTTTTTCCATTCCTTTCATTCTATAGACTTGAAGGAAGCAAAAACAAACCACCCAAAAACAAAAAAACAAAAACAAAAAGACCCCGCAAAACCTAAATATGATAAATCATATAAAAAAGGAAAAATTAAAAAAAAAAAACCCAGACCCAAATCAAACCATGAGTCTTTCAAGCCAAATGTCTATGAGGATACAATTATTCTTTTTTTTTTAAGATTTTATTTATTTATTTGACAGAGAGAGAGACAGCGAGAGAAGGAACACAAGCAGAGAAATGGGAGAGGGAGAAGCAGGCTCCCTGCTGAGCAGGGAGCCCGACGCGGGGCTCGATCCCAGGACCCTGGGATCATGTCCTGAGCCAAAGGCAGACGCTTAACGACTGAGCCACCCAGGCGCCCCGAGGATACAATTATTCTTATAAACTGGACGGGAGGTTGAATAGGGTTGAGGAAATCTTTATAGGCAATGGGGAGAGAGAAGTGGAAGAAGATCTAGGGACTCCAGGGTAAACTGTGTGGTAAGAGGAAATATAAGCCATGGATTGATTCACGCATACACCATAAATTTAGAGTGATCTTGCCCCATCCATCTAATCTCTCTGCCTTGGTTTCCTCTTCTACAAAACAAGGGGGTCTAGATAACTAGTATGGGTGCAACAAATTATACTGAGTACTTACTAGCAGTAAGCACTGGAGTTTAGAAAACATTTTCACATACCCTATTTATTTAATCTTGGTCTTATATTAATCTTACAAAAAATTATTACAATACTATCTCACCTGAGTGAAATAAGAACTTAGCGGGATTCAGAGTTTGCTATAAGTCTAAATGATCTCTAGATTCTCTTCCAGATGCTAAAAATTATCTTTAAATTTATAATTTCAAGTGAGGCACAGGATCAAAGAGTAATACATATAGTAACATGTGGACATAGTTCTCTTCATTCTCCTTCTTCCATTTGCCTTGCTCATTCCCCACCATTTCCTTTCCATTCCTTAATCTCTTCCTCCTATTGCCACATACATATAAGTCAGAGTTGGACAATTCTTTTCTGTTAAGGAGCAGATAGTAAATATTTTAGACTGTGTAGGCCACAAAGCTTCTGCTACAAGTACTCAACTCTGCTGTTGTAGCATGAAACCATCCAAAGAAATATAAATAAATAGGAGTGACTGTGTTCCAATAAGACTTCATTTATAAAGACAGGGAGTGGATAATATCTGGTTTATAAGCCATGGTTTGCCAACCTCTGATATAAGTTGATCTTAAAAAAATAAAAGCATCTGGCAATAATTCCAAAATTCATGTAAAATATAAAGATGAAATACTTTAATAACACTTTAGAGTCATGCATTTTAAATTTGATGTGAGTATATGGTTATCCAATAAATTAATAATATGATCCCTATAACAAAAGCACTATGTTAGTAGTGTTACCTTTATATTTGTATGTGTGACTGAAACCATTCACATTTGTTCACATCTATCTTAAAAAACTTGTTAAGGCTCTTGAACAAGGCCAGAAAGAAGTTTTTTTGCGTGTGGGTATGGAGAGCTGGGTCTTCTATTTGAATATCAGATAGAAACTTGCTTTTTCTTGATTCAATTAGGTCTAGTATCTGGAGTCACAATAAGCAATAAAGGCAAAAAATAAATTTAATTATTTAGCTTGGTCATTATCAGGCAATCAAGGATATTTATTGAATATTGTCTATCTTATTTATTAGGTATGATGATTAATATTTTGAAGTTTCTCCTTCCATTATCATATGGATGTAAAAGTAAACTCCTATTCAACCATGAAGATCCTTAGAGTTTGTGTTCTTTGTTAATGATCTGGTAAGTAGAAGATACTCATAAATCAGTCAAGAAATAGATTTGAGCAATCATCTTTCCACTTTGCAATTTGACTGAGATGTAATATTAATGACTATGGACTTTTGCACATAGGAGAATCTTGACACACATCATTTTCCTTCTTTACATCATCATGTTTGCTCACATGACCTCTTGTCAACTAGAGAAAATAAAAGTTAAAAACTCTGAAGAGATGCTGGAGTGACAGGGACCATGTTTAACCTCCCATTTTGAAAAAACTACAAACGTGGGCAAAATAGATGAAACAACAGTTTTCAGACTTTGAAGCACAGGCAGTGTGGGACTTGATCTTTAAAAGAAAGGAAACAAATGAGTAAAACTTAAGATCACTCTGGACTTCTGACTTCCGACATTTTGGACTGTGGAGCATGGAGGGGAAATTCCATGTACAAAGTAGAGGGCTTGCTGAATTGAGAAGAAGTCTGGAAATTGAGAAGTCGGCAAGTCTGAACCAGTGGGAAGTTATATGGCACAGTTCTGGAGAGAAGGGAGTGATGAAAAAAGTTCCATACATCTCTTGAATACAGATGTGTATATTTGTAGGAGAGAAATCCATAAAGTTGTACAACATAATGTCTACCATTTTGTGCATGAAATTGTCCTCAGAGCTCACAGTGGACTAAGAATCATTCAAGTTTCCATCAGTCAGAATGGAAATTTTTTGGTGATCACCTGGAAAATTTAGTACAAACTATAGAAGGGCTGGTTCATATAGTGAGATTAAAACATCCCAAGAGTAAAGGCTACTTGACATCCACAAAAACAAAGCTTAGAAATTAACCCCAAAAGATCAAATCAAGCTGTGAGTACTTAACTGTCTATCTAAACCAAGCCAGCAGCCATTAAAGGAAAACAACAAAATCAGAAAAATAACAATAAGTTCACAGTGCTCTGGAGCCAATGAAAGATAACTAGCCATTCAAAGAAGGAGGAGAATGTGAGCTACACCTAGGTGAAAAAAATCAGTCCTTAGAAAAATATATAAAATAATAACAAAGAAAGAATTAGCAGACAAAAGCAATGAAAAGCTATTGTAATCCACTGTATGTTAACTAACTAGAATTTAAATAAAACCTTAAAAAATTAAAAAATGATGCTGTAATAAAAAAAGCTATTATAATCATAGTGTACTATTTAAAGGAAAACAAAGATAGTAAATAGGGATATGGAGGATAGAAAAAGAAACAAATAGAACTTCTAAGAATGAAAATTACAATAGCTCGGGATGTCTGGGTGGTTCACTAGGTTAAGCATTTGACTCTTGATCTCAGCTCAGGTCTTGATCTCAGGGTTGTGAGTTCAAGCCCGGTGTTGGGCTCCAGCTGGGTATGGAGCCTACTTAAAAATAATTACAGTCGTTCAAATAAGATATTTATGGAATAGGCTTAATACCAGATAAAATGCTGCTTAAAGATCTAAGAATGAAAACTATCCAAAATAAAACACAGCTAGGAAAAAAAAAATGGAAAAAAAGAACAGTATCACTTAGCTGTGAAACTACATAAAGAGGTCTAACAAATGTGTAATCAGAGTTCCATAAAAAAGAAGGAGCAAAAACAAATTGACAAATTAACAGCTGGATATTTTCAAGATTTGATTAAAATTTAAATCCACAGATTCAAAAACTCAGTGATCTTAACCATAATAAGTATTTTAAAAATGCTAACAATATCATAATCAAACTTCTGCAAACCAATGATAAAGAGAGAATTTTATTAGAAGTTGGGGGGCAAAAAAACACATTACATATTTTGGAGAAGAGTAAAAACTTGGAAGAAGGGACTAACACAGGGGGAATTTGACATATCTGCTCTTTTGGCCTGAAGATGTAATGCAGTCTCAGTGTACGAGGTGTGCCTGAAGATCTGAAAGAAAATCCTCTGTACTACGACAAGTCTGAGAAACCAGAAGACAAAATTCCAATCTGGTTACAACATCAGGAATGTAAAGGTGGAATTCTGGGAAGGACAGATTCCTGGAAGGGTAGCCCAGATAATGTTTGTCAACTCTGTCTAAGTCTCTGGCAGTGCCCTGAACCACACCTGTGCAAAGCAGACTTCAAACACCTCAAGTGAGGACAACAGAAATCACTGAGAAATAACTTGGGGTGAGAGTGAGGGTTTGCAATTTAAGTGTAATCAAGTACATTGACTGCTAAAACAAAAATGTCAATCCTTTTCAGAGGAATATAACAAAATACAAAGGCTGAGTCTTTATAACATTCACAATGCCTAAGAAACAATACAAAATTCTTTTACATACAAAGAACCAGGAAAATGTGAGGTGTACTGGAAGGAATAGATAATCAATAGAGGCAACATGCAAGATGAATCAGATGTTGGAATTAGCAGACAAGGAATTTAAAGTGGCTAATATAACTATCATTAATTAAATGAGGAAAAACATCTTGGTAATGAATGAAATATTAGGAAATCTGTGCAGATAAATAGAAAATATGAAAAATAGCCAAATAGGAATCTTAGAAATGCAATACATTGTACCTTAAATAAAAAATTAATAGGATGGTCTTAATAAGATAATAGAAATGGTTAAGGAAAGAGTCAGTGAACTTGACAAGAGATCAATAGAAGTTAAGTAATTTAAAATAAAAGGAGGGAAATATTGAAAAAATATATATGGCCTCAGGTGTTAGTGGAACAATATCAAAAGTTATAATATGTATGTAATTGGAGTCCTAAAAAGAGAAGAGAAAGTAGGGAGCAGAAAATAAGTAGTTAAATTTATGACCAAAAATTTCCAAAATTTAATGGCAGATATAAATTTGCAATATCAAGAAACATAGCATATCCCAAATAGGATTAATAAGAAAAAAACAAACTTATGCATATCATACTCAACCTGATAAAAATTAAAGATAAAAAGAAATTCTTGAAAGCATACAGGGAAAAAACAAACATATATAGAGGGGGAAAGCAATTAAAATGGCTAAAGACTTCTCATTTGAAACTATGTAAGCCAGAAGACAGGGGACCAGCATTTTTTTTTAAGATTTTATTTATTTATTTGACAGAGACACAGTGAGAGAGAGAACACAAGCAGGGGGGTAGGGAGAGGGAGAAGCAGGCTACCCTCCCCACCCCAGCAGGGAGCCTGATGCAGGGCTCAATCCCAGGAGCCTGGGATCATGACCTGACCGAAGGCAGATGCTTAACGACTGAGCCACCCAGGCACCGCTGGACCAGCATTTTTAAAGTGTTGAAAGAAAAATAAGTCTCTCAACTCAGAAATATTTAGCCTTCAAAAATATACATCAATAATTGAGGTAAAAGCAACACATTTTTGGATAGCAGAAAACAAAGTTAAGTTGTCAATAGCAGATTGACGAAAAGATCTTTAGTCTGAGGAAAATGAACAACATTTAATCTTCATGTAACACAAAGTTTTGGTGGTGGCAGATACCTGTGTAAATATAAGAGAAAATGTTTAGGGGTGCCTGGCTGGCTCAGTTGGTGGAGCGTGCCACTCCTGATCTCAGGGTTGTAGGGTTGAACCCCACATTGGGTGTAGACATTACTTAAAAAAAGAAAAGAAAAGAAAATGTTTAAATGTTTACCCTAAATTATTTAAATTTCATAGTGTTATTTAAAGCAAAACTTATACTTTCTTTTGGGGATTGTAATATATTAAATTTACTCTATATGACAAACCATAGAATAAAAGTTTTCAAGTGGAGGGAATAAACAAGTTCCCTATACTTTCTGCGGGGTGGTATCATATTTCCTATAGTTAGACTGTGAAAAATTAAGGATATATATTATAATTCATGGAGCAACCAAAAAGATGCCAAGAGATATAGCTTAAAAAGGTAATTAATAAATTAGAATGGAATTAAAAAAATATTTGAATCATCTCAAATAAGGCATGAGAGGGAAAACAGGGTAACAAAACACAGAAGAATAAATAGAAAACTGTTAATAAAATGTTGACCAAAATCTAACTGTATCAATAATTATATTACATGCTAAAAGAGTATAATTCTTATGTTTTAAGACAGAGATGGTCAGAGTGGATTAAAAAAGCACTATCAACTAATTGCTGTAAGAAGATTACTGATAGGTTGAAAGTATGTGGGTGGAAAAAATGTACTGTGTAATCATTAAGCATTGGAAGGCTGGAGTGCCTATTTTAATATGCAGAAAGATAATTTTTTTTTAAGAAAAAGAATTTTTCCAGAGATAAAGAAGAATATGGATCTGTTTAAATATAGTTTGAACACAAGAAGCAAAATTGACAGAATTAAAGGAAAAAATAGTCCCAAAATCAGAATAAGAGAGTTTCACATGCCCCTTTTACCAACTGAACATCTAAATAAAAAGTTCACAGATGATGTAAAGAATAGCATCAGCCATCTTGATCTAACTGGTATTCATACTGCACAACACATAAAAACTATAGAAAACAAACTATACCAAGGGTACAGCATATGGTCACCAAGATAAATCATATAATAGGAAATTTAAAAATTCTCAGTAAATGGGAAGGAAAAAAATACAATATGAAAGGATGTTCTCTGATTACATGAGAATTAAATTAGGAATCAAAACTGATAAAATATTTAGAAAAATATCTAAGAAAAATTTCTATTATTTAGAAATTAAATAACACAGTTCCAAAAGACCCAAGGGGTCAAAGGAAACATCAGTTTACAAGACACTTTAGATTGAATAATAAAAGTATAACATATCAAAAATGAAAGGAAAATATATTTTTCATATTTAAAAATGGATATAATTTGATATACTTCAATGCTGAACTACAAGAAGTATTAAAATTCTAGAAGCAGAGGGAAAATAGTACTAAATGAAAACTTGGAAGTATAGAAAGAAATGGAAAGTGGAATAGTAAAGATGGTAACAACATTATTTTCCTCATTGTAATTTCTAATTTATTTAAAACATATTTGATTATTTAAAGCAAAATGATATGAATGCATTGTGGGATTAATAACTTGGAATTAAAATCTACAACAGTAACAAAAAATGGGAGGGGGAATAGAAGTATATCCTTATAAAGTTCTTACATTATATGAAATAATATCTATTATTGAAGGTAAATTGTAATAAATTATTTTGTGTTAACTTATTTTATACTTTACTATTTAAATTTTTAATAATGTTTTACTATATTTTTCAAGTTCTCTTTTTTCAAGTTATTTTCATAATGATTGCTCTATGATTTATAATATACATCTTAATTTATCAGAATCAACTTCAGATTTATATTAACTTAATTACAGTGAGATACAGAAATGTCATTCCAATTTTCTCCTTCCCTTTTTATGCTATTATTGTTATACATATTACATATCTAATGACACATTGCTATAATTATTACTTTCCATAATTTATGTTTTTTTTAAAAAGTTGAGAGGAGGAAATAGATATATTTATAGAATTTGTTATAATAACCTCTTATTTACAATTTCTGGTTCTTTTCATTTGTTCCTGTAGATTTGAATTACCATCCAGTGTTGATGATCTTCTCCAATACCATCTTTTTTCCCAACCTCAGGGGTGCACAAAGGAGCAATTCTACCTACTTCTCCAATTTTTCCCCAGACATATAGTACCAGTCCCCACCATGCTACAGGTGGAGGTAGACCAGCTGAGACGTGCTTTCTGAACTACAGTGGCCAAAGGAAGTCATGCATGTCAGGAATTACAGCTACTTCCAACCCAACCTTAGGGATGTGAGGACCGACACCCCTGAGTGACAGCACTTGTCTAGGATATGTGCTTTAATGTGAGACAACTTAGCAATGCAGCAAACCTAAGCAGGGTTTCCATCTCCTCTTTCATTCTTGGGTAGAGTTTATGTTTTCCTTAGTGCCAATTTTCCAATTCTCGAGTCACTACCACCAATACTAGGTTATTTCAAAATTGTTCAATGTGCCAGCTATTTTGGCATGCATTATATCTTCCAATCCCTATGGAATAGGAACCCAGAAATCTGAATCATGCATTGTTTAAGATACCACAGACAGTAATTGAGGAACTGCAACCTGAACCAAATCTAAGACTACAAAATCTACATCTTTTCCAATGCACCTCTCTTCACCCAATCAAGAAATTGTGATGTTATTTGTCTTAATGATGGTCTCTCTGCTATCATTTGTTTTCATGATGGTCTTTGTGGACTTGAAGTGGTGTGTTGGGCCTATGGAAAGGTTCTTTTCAATGTAGACATTAAATAAGAAATAACTCTTTGGGCAAAATGATTTTGAAGCATCTGTTTCATTGCCTACACTGCAGAGGATTCCTGCAAAGCTGGGGAGGAAGGAATTCCTGATCTCACAAAGAGAAAGAAAAGCAAGCACTTATCAAATGGCTTACTTTCAGAATGCTTTGCAGCATAATGCTGATGATGGCTAAGCTTTCCATTGATATCAATTAATAGAGACTCAATATTTAAGACTTTTTTGTTTTTTTTAAGCAAGTGCATGTGTGAAAACCAAAGCCTACACATCAGTCCTTGAAGCAGGAAGCAGTGATGGTAGCATAGTCCACACAGCATGGAATAAGAAATAAGTTATCACACACACAGGAGGACCCTAGTGGGACCAAAGCACCTTGGTGAAGGTTGTCAGAACCCCCTTTGTTGAAAAGCTAGAGATGAACATCAGAATCTTGTGTAGCTCAGTAGACCTCTTTATTCAGACACAATTCACTCCAACAATTTACTTTCTTCATAGGTAAAAACCTATAGATGCGATCATGAATGCCCATGTAGAAAAATAACTTCAAATTAGTAAAACTCACAGTATGTGTCCATAATTACATAGTGGAGATCACTGAAAATGCTATTGACACACTAACAAGGTCTTTTAAAAGTCCTGAAGAAACCAGTTTTTAGCCTTTACCCAGTTTCTTGGTAGTTGTGTAGATTGGCACAAACTAATAGAAACACTAAAAATTAATTTGTTACAAGTAAGAATGATTTAAAAATACAAAACTGTATTTCAATGTAAGAAAATGAGATATATCGGCCTATTAAGGACAGATCTTTAACTATCCAAAAGATGCATCAACTGCATGATGGTACATCACCACATGCTCCCAAATCGATCACAACCAGACTCTGCTCTTACAGATGCAAAAACCAGGTTAAGAGAAACACCCCCCAAATACCCAAAAAACAAACAAAACAAAAAAGCAAACAAAAAACGCCAAATCAGAAACAAAACCTCACACTTGACTTTCACATTATGTGAACAAGGCTCATTACTGCTTGGGCGTGTTGTGTGTTACACAACCATGCTGGCCATAATGTTTTCTAGTCTGGTAGATTTTTTTTTTTCCTTGTTCAGAAGTTTGTCTTTTCTGTAGAATATAAAGCAGTGCTGCTCAGATGGCCAGTGAGGTTTCTTTGAAATGTAGCCAAGTGAAGGTTGAGGCATGTCCATGCCCTTGTTGGGTGGCTCTTTTAAATCGTTATGGTATATACTTTAAAGATCGAGCCTGACAAAATAGCCTCCAGGACTGAGGGTACTTTGTACATAATGTGTCAGATGTCTGGGAGAGGTAGCTGATTGTTTACCTTTGAATTGCTTTCCCTCTGAGGGAAGTGTGTGTTAACATTACAGCATTCCTTGGGGAGGGGTGCCAAGATGCAGACATCCTTTAGGGTAGCCTTTCCTGCTGAGAGAACAGCATCTCTTTTATATGGCTAGTAAATCTGAGGGTTGAGTCTGAAAGGATCATAGTATCACAGCTTTAACAAGTCAAGTAAGTGGATTATTCTAGAACAAGTCAAACCATAGGCAAAGCTGGAATCACCAGCTCATTCTGCTGTCATAAAAGTGGTTCACACTTGTGACAAACAATTAAATATCCAGATAAGGCACATAGTATAGATGAAGACTGAAGAAAAAAATCAATTAATAAAACATGCTATATCGCATCGGGACCTTTGATGGAGTGAAAGGAAGAGCGAAGAGGAATAAAAATGTGGTTTACAAGCATTCTATTCTCCTAGGATGATTAAGAAAAGTTTCCCTAGAGTTTTCCCACTTTGGAAGTTCTCAATCTTGGTAAAGTTCGTATTACTAGTCAGCAACTAGGAGACTTTTTTTTCCTCCTCTCCCAGGGCGAATATATTATACATATTCTGTATTTAATTAAGCTTAATTTCCTGGATTTTTAGGTCTCTGAGACGGGTAATGTGAAAATCATCTTCCTTTGTTTGTTGGGTGTGTATAAACCAATTAAACCAATATTTTCATATTAATCTATTTGCATAATTAAGGTGATTGGCTCTATGTCGACTATCATCTCCTAGTTGATAATTTCCCTATCATGCTCAAGCATTGAATCTATCTAAACATATCTAACCTAAAACTACATCAGTTTCAACATGTTGGAAGTATTCTTTACTCTGCTTATGAAATTCCAAAAGTCATTTTCAGCATTTGTATAATGATGCATAGTATCAATATATAAAAGCTCGAACATTCCTATGTACTAATACCTAGTCACTATTTGCTCCACATTGCAACTTAATTACATGAAAGTCAGACTTTTATTCCTACCCATGATCATTATTTATTATTATCTCCATATGATCCTTTAGAAACAATCACAGATATTGCTTACTACGTCTTATAAATCCCTGAGTATCACAATCTCTGCAAATAATTCCACTTGAGTATTGAGGGACTGGTAAGAATGAAAATAAGGAAGGAAAATTTTCTAATAGGTCCACCTATTAAATGTACCCATACTCTTTCTTTTTCAGGTTTGCTTTTTTTGCCTCAAATGCAAATGGAAAAGTCAATTAATAGCTGAACATCATTGCCACTCAACTTTACAATGATAAGCATTATAGCCTTCTTAAGTCTAAAAGCAGTTTCCACAGCAAAGGGCTAGATGCAGCTCCATTTGAGGACTATTTGCACCCTGCACTTAAAGCCATGATAATACTTATAATATTATATTGTCTAGGTTGTTGCTCTTTGCTTGTTTTGTTTTCTTATTTTCATACCAGACTATACCCCCTTGAAGCGAGAACTGTATCCAATTGACGCTTGTACTTCAGCGCCCATTGACTATATTAGCAGCACCTGCTAACAAACATACACTGAATGACTGTTTAAGCTCTGAAAGAATATGGTCAAAAATATGAGAGAGCTTAAAGTATTGACTCGTGCAGTATAAAAAATTTTGCTCAAGGGAATAAACAGAAGTACTTTATAGATATCTGGCATTGCTGGAGTGCATCCATTAAGTTAACTGGAATAAAACATTATAAATATGTCTAAAATGACATGTTTTTTTTTTAAAGATTTTATTTATTTATTTGAGACAGAGAGAATGAGAGAGACAGAGAGCACATGAGAGGGGGAAGGGTCAGAGGGAGAAGCAGGCTCCCTGCCGAGCAGGGAGCCCGATGCGGGACTCGATCCCGGGACTCCAGGATCATGACCTGAGCCGAAGGCAGTCGCTTAACCAACTGAGCCACCCAGGCGCCCTAAAATGATGTTTTTTTAAACAGATACTCATTCTTGTTTTAAATTTCAATTTATGAAATGTTAAATTTCCATGAGGCCTGCATAGACAACTGAGAGCCAGAGGGTTTGGGAAATGCTCAGTGGAAAGAAAGGAAATGGTTCTTGGAACAACTGTAGCACAACCAAAGAAGCTGATCAGAAAAAAGAGGGGATTCAGGATGAGGATACTTGAAATTTCCTCTGTGTCTTCTCATTAGAAAGAAAATCCGTATTATTTGTGTTAGGGAAACATGATGGTTTTAAAAGGGCTGAGTGCTAGACTCATTATTAGGAGATCTAGTCCAGGACCCTGAAATTTCATTCTTGAGTGACAATATTAGTCAGAAAGATACCTTAAATAATCAACCTTTTAGTGTTTTGAAGTTTTGTTTTATCCCTTTATGACCCCCAGCTTCATACCACCGCAGAAGGCTTGAGAAGTTTTCCTCACGTAACGACATGTTCATGTAGGTTCTCTCTTAGCCCTTCACTTATTTTCTTGTAAGACTCATGTTATGGGGGTGCCTGGGTGGCTCCGTTGGTTGAACAACTCTTGATTTCAGCTCAGGTCATGATCTCAGGTTCCAGAGACTGAGCCCTGCAGTGGGCTCACTGCTCAGTGGGGAGTCTACTTGAGATTCTCTCCCTCTGCCACTTCACTCGCTTGTGCTCTCTCACTCTCTCAAACAAATAAATAAATAAATCTTTGGAAAAAAAAAAGACTCACGTTATGTAACACATCCTTCTGTATCTAAGTAACTCCAAAATTACGGGCTCATATCCTGTTCCCTTGCTCATACATTCTTTTTCCCAGACCATTCTTCGTGCTTTGCTTTGAAGGGGCTTCCTGTGTTTGGTACAGCAGAAGCTCTTTCTTGGGCTTCTTCGAATCAAAGGCAGCTCTTCCTTGCTACCTGCTCACTACAAGATACCTCAAAAATCTTTGAGATGACAAACATATTCGTGTAACATGTAACTGCACAAGACGTTTTTTTCCATATGTCTGTTTTTCTTTCCCTTCCAGATATTTGTTATCTAAATAGTGACATAACACCTTCATTAGGGCCGTACATTCTTGGATATGTTGTCAAGAGTCTGGATTCCTGTTTTCAGATATACAGCAAATGAGATTACAAAACAACGATACATAAATAAATTTAAAAAACTGTTTTATTTGTGTCATGGTAGCAATGGCTTAATGCAAAGAACCACAAGAGTGAAAAATAAGTGTTTATATTTGACAATAGTCATGGAAATAAGATCCCAATTAGCTCTTTGTTCTGATTAGTGATGTTAATATTATTGATATTTTCACTGCCATGGATAATTTAGTGTAGATATTTCTTTTAGAAAGAACAGAAATATATATGAAATGTTCTTTTCTTGGGAATTACATATTATATTTTGGTACTAAGTTTGTGTACTCAACTGAGAAACTAATTTTTGTTATTATTACTGGTCATTTGAACATGATAATAATGTAAATGTGCCATTCATAAACAAATACAAATCTTTTAGGTAGTAAAACAGATAAATTCAGCCATGAATACTTGCATTATAAAAGGATACAGCTTCATTCAAAAAAAGTAGATGGTGAGTTCCCTGAAAAAGTCCACTTGCCAGAGTTTTAAAAGAAGGATTGGATTTATTTTAAAACTGATTAATTTTCAGGAACGTAACTTTCTGTAAAGTGAGGTAAATCTGTATATTACCAAGCCACTTGCTTTTGCTCTGTTGGCCTATTTAGGTTTAGGAGGAGTAAAGTGATAAATGCTATTGCAGATTTTTTTTTCAGGGGTTTAAAAGAATGCATTTCTGTAAGGCAGAGTTCAGCAAATGCAAAAGTCATTGGATCTTTAAAGAGAACTTCAAAATCATGTCAGGGCTTCATGAAATTCCATCAAATCAAACATGAAAGTACATTACCTAGAAAAATATTATTTTTTGGTTAGTTGTGTATGACAGTGCAAGAGATCAGCGAACAGCAAAGATATTTTTCCCCTTTCCGACAGATAGGGAGACAGTAAAGAAAAATGAAAGAGGGTTGCCCAAAGCAGCACCCAAAGCAATAACTTTTATGTCTCCCTTCATGTCATCCTGGCAGCTGGATTAACTTATCTCTTTCAACACACTGCTGAATAAAAAACCCACTGCAGCAATTAAGAAATATTATTGGCAGACGATTAGGAGAATGAACATCAATTTTATTGATTATTATTTTCTGTATCTCATTTCTTTGGAGAGAGGAAGGGCAAGGAAGGAGCAGGGGCTGATATTGAGAGGTAAAAACAGAATGATCCATGACATTCAAGTGCTATGTCCAGGGCCTCATAGAATTTGAATTGGGAAAAAAACTTCAGAACATCAGGGAAGCATATTGAATTAATACTAGCAATTGTGCCATTTGGTCAAATAAATGGTAGAATGTTAGAGCTGGAGAAGCCTGTGATTTATGACCCATAAATCTTTCTACAAAATATTTCAAGTCCATGTACTTCTCCCCATCTCTATTGCTACCACTGGGTTCAAGCCTTTGTCATCTCTCACATGGATTATTTAGAGCTTGGTCTCCCTGTAGCCATACTTGTCTCTCCCTACATTCTTTTCCTAATTCCCAACTGTTTGACAAATTCCAACAGTACTAATAGTACAATCCTAAACACTTTGTGTGGCCTGTGAGGGCCTGCAAGCTTGGCTTCAGCCTCCCTCTCCGTAGTGCTTCTTTACCACTGGGTGCTATGGGTGTTTGCTAAGGAAGGTCAAAATTTCCCACGTGTTCCTCTCATCAGTTATGAATACTTAAGTTACGAGTGGCAGAAAGCCCTCCTCAAAGTGGCTTAGAACAAATAATAATAATGGTGATGATGATAAAAAAGGGATTTATTTTTTCTAACAGAACAGAAAAGTACTCATACAGTCTTCAGGAGGGATGCTGCATGTCTGAATGTTTGCGATCCCCCCAAGTTCATATGTTAAAATTCTAATGCTCCAGGTGAGGGTATTAAGAGGTGGGCCTTTGCAAGGTGCTTAAGTCATGCCAGTGGAGTTTCTTTTAAAAGATCAGTGCTCTTATAAAAGAGACCCCACAAAGCCCCTTCCATCCAGAAAAGGGACCTCACCCGACCATGCCGACACCCTGATATTGGATTTCCACCCTCCAGAACAGTGAGAAATAAATTTCCATTGTTTATAAGCCACCTGGTCTGTTATTTTGTTATAGCAGCCCAAATGGATGAAGAGAGGTACAGTTCAAAGAATCAAATGATATTATGATAACCTGGTCTCTCTTTGTCTCCTGGATCTCTCTTGCTTCATGTTGGCCTCACTATCAGGTTTCAGGTGGTGACAAATGGCACTGGCAGTTTCAAGCCAACATCCTCATACTCCAGGCCAAAGAAAAAGAAAGGTTTCTTTCCAGATTTCACATAGATTCTAAGATGAGCTCTTCACTGAACCAACCAGGAAACTATGACCATCCCACTTTTGTTAGGGGGACTCGGAGCGCTAATTGACCAGAACAGGGTCACATACTCCACTACTGAGAGCAGTAGAGCAGACCTACCCAAACTCATGGACTGAGAAGGTGGGTAAGGTTCAAAGGAAACATTGAAAACACTGAAAAATAGTGATTAAATACTGGGGAGGAAAAACCAAGAAAAAGTATTCGGTTATAAGAAAGGGAGAAGCCAAGCCACAAAAACTAAATATGGACTTTGAGGATTTCTAGCTATAGAAGAATTCCTATGAAATGAGAAAGAGATCACAAGAACCCAAAGGGAAAAAGGGAGATATCCTAGAATAGGGAAATAGGTGATCTGCTACAAGTCTTAGCAAAATTTTTACACTAGCCACCAAAAACTAATTGCTTGCTTTAAAGATTCTTATAAAAATTTATCAAATGTTGACAAGGAAGTTACCTAGGAATAAACTCAACTAAAGAGGCAAAATACCTATACTCTGAAAACTATAAAATATTGATGAAAGAAACTGAAGAGGACACAAAGAAATGGAAAGACATTCCACTGATGGAATTGGAAAAATGAATATTGTTAAAATATGTACCCAAAGCAATCTACACACTTAATGCAATCCCTATCAGAATACCAATACCATCTTTCACAGAGCTAGAACAAACAATCTTAAAATTTGTATGGAACCAAAAAAGAGCCCAAATAACCAAAGCAACCTTGAGAAAGAAAAGCAAAGCAGGAGGCATCACAATTCTGAACTTCAAGTCATATTACAAAGTTCTAGTGATCAAAACAGTATGGAACTGGCACAAAAACCTACACATAGATCAATGGAACAAATTAGAGAACCCAGAAATGAACTTATAACTATATGGTCAATTAATCTTCAACAAAGCAGGAAAGAATATTAAAATGGGAAAAAGACAGTCTCTTCAACAAATGGTGTTGGGAAAACTGGTTAGCAACATGCAAAAGAATGAAACTGGTCCACTTTCTTACACCATACACAAAAATAAATTCAAAATGGATTAGAGACCTAAATGTGAGACTTGAAACCATAAAAATCCTAGAGGAGAACATAGGCAGTAACCTCTTTGACATTGGCCATAGCAACTTCTTTCTTGATAGGTTTCCTGAGGCAAGGGAAACAAAAGCAAAAATAAACTACTGGGACTTCATCAAGATAAAAATCTTCTGTACAGTGAAGGAAATAATCAACAAAACTAAAAGGCAACCTACAGAATGGGAGAAGATATTTGCAAATGACATATCTGATAAAGGGTTAGTATCCAAAAGATATAAAGAACTTATAAAATTCAGCACCCCCAAAATGATTAGTACAATTAAAAAATGGACAGAAGACATGAATAGACATTTTTCCAAAAAAGACATACAGATGGCCAACAGACACATGAAAAGATGCTTGGCATCGCTAATCATCAGGGTAATACAAATCAAAACCACAATGAGATATCACCTCACACCTGTCAGAATGGCTAAAATCAACAACTCAGGAAACAACAGATGTTGGTGAGGATGTGGAGAAAGGGAAACCTTCTTACACTGTTGGTGGGAATGCAAACTGGTGCAGCCACTCTAGAAAACATTATGGGGGTTCTTCAAAAGTTAAAAATAGAACTACTCGATGATCCAGCAATTACACTACTAGATATTTACCCAAAGAATACAAAAATACTAATTCAAAGGGATACCTGCACCCTGATGTTGATAGCAGCATTATCTACAATAGTCAAATTATGGAAACAGCTCAAGTTTCCATCAACTGATGAATGGATAAAGAATATGTGGTATATATACAATGGAATATTACCCAACGATAAAGAAAGAATGAAATCTTGCCATTTGCAATAACATGGATGGAGCTAGATAGTATTATGCTAGGCAAAATAAGCCAGTCAGAGAAAGACAAATAACACATGATTTCACCCATATATAGAATTTAAGAAACAAAACAAACGAGCAAAGGGGAAAAAAGAGAGAGGCAAACCAAGAAACAGACTCTGACCTATAGAGAACCAACTGATGGTTACCAGAGGAGAGGTGGTTGAGGGGATGGCTGAAATATGTAATAGGGATTAAGGAGAGCACTTGTGATGAGCACCAGGTGTTGTCTGGGAAGTGCTGAATCACTATATTGTACACCTGAAAATAATATTACACTGTATATTAACTGGAATGTAAGTAAAATCTTAAAAAAAAGATATTATTTGAAAAAAAATGTTGAGGAGGATGTGAAACAATAGGAATTCATTGCTGGTGGGATGCAAAATGGGACAGCCACTTTGGAAGAGAGTTTGGTGGTTTCTTACAAATCTATATATATTCTTCCCATATGATCCAGCAATCGTGCTCCTTGCCATTTACCCAAAGGCATTAAAAACTTACATCCACAAAAAACCTGCACATGGATGTTTATAGTAACTTTATTTATAACTGCTCAAGCTTAGAAGCAACCATATTGTCCTTCAGTAGATAAACTGTAATACATCCAGACAATGGAATATTATTCAGCCTTAAAAATAAATGAGCTATCAAGCTTGTGAAAAGACATGAAGAAACTTAAATACAAAAGGCCAATTTGAAAATGCTACCTAGTGTATGATTTTAACTATCTGACATTCTGGAAAAATCAAAACCATAGAGACAGTGAGAAGATCAGTGCTTGCCAGGGGAGGGAGTGAAGAGATGAATAGATGGACCCCCGGGGATTTTTAGGACAAAGAAAATAAGTACTCTGTACGATAGTGTATGTAATGATGGATACATGTCATTGTACCTTTGTCCAAACCTATAGAATGATACAGCACCAAGAGTGAACCCTAATGTAAACTATGGACTTTGGATGATATAATGTGCCAATGTGGATTCATCAATGATAATAAATGTACCATTCCAATAGGAAATGTTGATAAGAGGGAGGCTATACCTGTGTGGGGGCAGGAGGCTTATGGTAAATCTCTGTATCTTGCTCACAAATTTGCTCTGAACTTAAAAAATATGAAGTGAAAAAATTCATTGAATTTATGGATTTTATAAGGCAAATATTTTCCAATGCATATAAAATTCAATGGGAAAAGAAGTTTCACCTTAAAATCAATTTTTTTCAGGGGCACCTGGGTGGCGCAACTGGCTAAGTGCCTGACTCTTGGTTTTGGCTCAGGTCATGATCTCAGAGTCCTGAGATCCATCCCCATGTCGGGCTCTGCGCTCAGCACAGAGTCTGCTTAAGTTTCTCTCTCCCTTTCTCACCACTCCTCCCCTTTGTGCACTCTCTCTCTCTCAAATAAATAAATAAATCTTTAAATAATCATTTCCCCCCCAGAAATGCATGTATTCTAGAAATTGAGAAGTATCTCTGTAAAAACTAGTCTGTAGAAACATTGGTTCTAGAATGTGCCGGATGCTGTGCTTTTCATTGTGAAATGTCTGTTTTTATTTTTGTTACTATTTTTCACTGCAAAGAATAGGTAAACAAAGTAAATAAACTTAGCTGAATAAGACAAATAGAAATGATTCATAGGGAGAGGATAATAGTATACTATGTCCTAGGGCACTAGGAGATCAATGAGTGACCACAGTTAACAGATAAATCATCATTCCCATTCCCAGTTAATTCAGCAAAAATTGTTTCATTAATATCAGTGCAAGTGCTTCCTTCAGAGGGGCAGTACTACTGCCCTTGGTCAAGACTTTGACCCTTTGCTTGTTTAATATGTGACAGGGAGAGAAATTTGGCAAATCACTGATCCAGGTGAGATGCTTGCTGAAGGGCGATTCCAGTCTCATCATTCATTCATTTGCCCTGAGTTGGTCCTTTCTTGGTCTTTGCTATTTGACAAAGGTTCTTAATCAGGATTAGCTCTGATGTTTCCAAGTCTTCAAAAATAGGGTGGTCAGTATGATAATATTAAATCTAGCTTTTTATAGAGTATATCTCCTATGAAATACTATGCAGTCTTTAAATAAATGAGGTGTGTAGATACATGCATACTGTTAGAGAAAGTTATCTACGATCTTATTAAATTAAAGGAGCAAAAAAGCAGGTGAAAAATAGTATGCATAATATTATTGTATTTGTGTTTCTGGATTTAATATTTTTGGAATAACATATAAAAATTGTTAGCAACAATTACCTTGAGGGAATATATCTGAGGGTGAATTGGAATGAAAGGGGGCATTTACATTTCAATATATAACCTTCCATGTGATGTGAATTTTTTTGATCATAACCATGGATATTTTATAATAAAAATGATAATTTTAAACAGATCAAGTGCTGTTTACAGTGAATTTACAACATGACTCTAAAGATCCCAAGCTGAATTTCCAGTGCAAAAAATGAAAGAAAAATGTCTCTGCATGCTCCATTCTGCTTCAGTTCTTCCTCTCCAGATTGGCAGGCTACCCTGAGAGATTCATTGCCTTGCGCTCTAGGCCAATGCCATTAATCTCATCCTCCATGCCTGGTTGCAGTATGGACACCCATCCCCATACTTCCTTGTAGGTTGTTAATTGGAATCCCTCCCTCCCTGACAGCACTCTTCCACTTGACCCTCTGGAATTCCTGGTCTGCCACGAACCAACTGCTCAATCTTCTATTTATGTCATGAACACTCCCTGCATCCTGTTGAATTCACTGAAACATAGTGGTGCACTAAAGATGCTATCTTCACTATTTGCCTCTTAAGTAGAGTTTGATCAGTGCCCCATATTTTCTATCCCTCAAGGCCCAATGTGCATGGTGTCCCCCTTCCTCCATACTGCTGCTCCCCGATTCTCCTTCCTTCTTCTTACTTCAAAACTTCTTTGAAGTGTGTCACCATTTACCCCTCACATGCCATCCTCATTTATTGATCAGTTTCATTAATATCTAGCTCACAGATCCCTACAGCGCTACTGCTACTATTACTATAATTGGTGATCTGAACATTCAGTCTTCGACCCACCCATCTCTCTGACCTCTTTAATTAGTGACCTTTTAGTTCCAATGATCTCAGCCACCCACTCAAGTTGCCCTGCCCTTTTCCTAACAACATCAAACACTAAAGCAAATCCCGAATCTCTGGGTCAAACATCCTACCCTTTGGCCTTCGTTGCTACTCTTTCCATCTCTCTTTCTCTAGCCTTCCTCCTCTGGAGAGTCTTAGACCTCACTGATTGCCACTAACCCATGGGCTGTGTTATTTTTTCACTCATCATCCTTCTCCTCATGTCCTTATTCTCCACGTTACCCATCCTAAGTCTGTGATTGTGCATATAACATCTCTTTGCAAATAACCTTGATTTCCTTTAAACACTCTCATCTTGTCTGGAAAACATCCAAGCCTAACTATTTGTGTCCTGAATCTAAGAATCCATGTTCTCATTTCTGTACCAGAGAAGTAAATACTGAAGAATAAAGCAAGACAAACCATGTTTGGTACTGACTGGGCTCAGTTTGCACATTACTGCACTATCTGGAGATCTTGATTTAACTCCCTTTACTTGGTTTTGTGTTTCCAATCTGGGATGACTGTTTCATCCTCTTCTTTCTTGTCAAAGTCTCTAATCTCCTATTGCTGATTCATGCTCAGGTGATAACTTCATTGTGTATTTCACAGAAGAAAACAGCACCACCTTATCTTTTGGCTATTTATTCCACTATTGTTTTTGTATCAGAATCCATATACTCAGGGTACCTGGGTGGCTCAGTCAGTTAAGCGTCTGCCCAGGTCATGCTGGAATTGAGCCCCATAAGAGGCTCCCTGCTCAGTGGAGAGCCTGCTTCTCTCTTTCCCTCTGCTTGTGCTCTCTCACTCTCTCTGTCAAATAAATATCATCTTAAAAAAAAAAATCCATATATTCCATGTTCTTCTCATGGAAATAAAGTAAATATCCTCTCTCTCTCTTTAAAGAAAAGATTTTTATTTATTTATTTTAGAGAGAGAGAGAGAGTGTGTGAGCAGGGGGAGGGGCAAAGGGAGAAGGAGAGAGAATCTCAAGCAGACTCCACACTGAGTATAGAGCCCAACATGGGGCTCGATCTATGACCCTGAGATCATGACCTAAGCTGAAACCAAGAACTGGATGCTTAAATGAGTGAGCCACCCAGAGGCCCCAAAATGTAATCTCTCTTATTAAAAACCTTGACTTCTGTCTTGCCTCCTCAAGGACTTTGTTCCTATAATGGTACACTTTCTCTCCAGCATTATCAACTTCATTCTCTCTCTGAACTGGCTCATTATAATTGGCATACAAACATGCTTTAATATTACACATCTTAAAAACAAAACAAAAATTTCCCTTGACCTAATGTGTCCTTAGCTACTACCCAATTTTTCTGTAACTCTTCATAGCACAAGTCTTCCAAATAGTTGTCTATATTTATTATTTCTCTTCTTGTCCCCTTCCATTTTCTCTTTAACCAACATCAACCTGGTATCTTTTTTCTCACCACTTCACGGACCTTATTATTGTCACCAATGACCTCTATTGGCACCACCTAGAGATAACCCGTGAGGTGTTTTTGTTGTTGTTGCTGCTGCTGTTGTTTTGTTTGCTTTGTTTTGGCTTAGTACTGAAAACCCCAGAGTTCACTTATTCCTGCATTTCTTGGGGCCCATTTGTTTAAAATGCCCTTCATTCTATGAGCTACTCAGAAAATCTCTGAATTAATCACTGTTCATTGCTGTTGCTTACAACCAATGAATGCTAACTTATGTAATTAAATGCCAATTCCTACCTCTGTGTGTCTTATTCTGTATTCTCTAGTCTATTCCTTAGATCCATCCAACTACTTCAAAACCAGTTTTACACAGTTTGTATTATTAGGATGCCCTCTCCTTCTTTTTTAAGGATTTTCTTCCAAAATTAACTTTGCTCTTTTTGCATAGTCTTCCAGATGAATTTAAATTCTCAAGTTCCAAAAAATGATTCCATTAACAATTTGATTAGGATTTCTGATAATTTTAAATAATCTATAAATAAATTTTAGAAAAATTGACATATTAGCCTAATTAAGTCCTATCATTTATAAACACGGCCTGTGTTTCCCTGCTTTTTATTAAAGTTTCTTTTTTTTTTTTCATTTTGTTTTCCTTCAGGTTGGGCTTCCTTCCATATTTCTTAAATTTAGTCCCTGATATTTTAGAGCTCTTGTTGCTATTGTGAATGGGATCTTTCCCTACAACTTGGCGTACAGTGGAGGCTGATTTACACAGTAGAGAGAAGTTGACTGAGTCTCTGGAGACTCTTGGGTTGAAGAGAAAGTGGGCATGAAAAGGGTAACTGTCCTGGACCTAAGTAAGAGACCTTAAATCGACTGGTGAAGGACCTAGCAGAGTTCTTTGACAGCATCTGGTGTACTGCATAGTTTGTAGTTTCTTTTCATTGCCCCTAAAATGACCTTTCAGGACCAAGAGTCCAAACTTCTATATATGATATTGTCACATATCAAATGTTGAAGTCCATAATGAAAATTTAGTCAGGACGGATTGTACTGTAGTTCTTGAATATATTGCAAGCTTTTTGCTATAATTTTGGTGATTTACTACTTAAAGTATGACTGAAGATGTTAACTTTGAGTAATGAAGTGTTATATGACTTGGGTGTTTTTAGAAATGGTTTTTTTCTTTCCCAATTAGATCATTTGGGGCAATCTAGTGAGTGGCTGCCAAAATGGGGTCATGTTAGACTACAGTAGTTGAATTTAGCACCAGAGTCTTCCATCTTTGGGTGTTTCTAGATGATGCTTTTTGCTCAGATATTACATTTTATCTTGGTACAAAAGACATAAATTGTATTGCTTTCTATGTTAACTTCAGGGACCAACTTGTCCATATTTTCTTGAAAAGTTTCTCACTTACCTTTTTCCCACCCAATTCTGAGGTTTTCCCATAATGTCTGGGGCATTCCTCTCCCTATGGTAACCACTGATTAGACTGTTAGTTCTTCAAGTATAAAGATGGTGTCCTATGCCATTTTATAGCCCCAGTATCTAACATAGGACCTAATACTCAGAAAGCATACAAGAAGTATATGTCGAAGAATATGTTGAAGATGTTTAAATATAGTTTAAATACAGTTTTCTAATGAGTTGTATTCCTTTTCAGGTTCAGCAAATATTTATTGATCACTTAACATTTGTCAGACACTATGTTAGGTGCTGTCAATTGAGCAGTAAAGATAGACAAAATCTTGCCTTCCAAGAAGTTATATTCTAGTGAAAGCAAAGAATAAAGTCCTGAACAATTATGTAAGTAAGTTAGTTTCAGAAAGAGGAGATGGATCAAGGATAAGGTGCAAGTTCAGGGCCCCAGGTAAAATATATAAAAAATGAAAGAGGATAAAAGTGAGCACAGGGGACTCATTGAGGCAGGTGGCAATTCAGATTGATATGGTGATATGGAAAACCAGAGCAAATGATTTAAGGAGGAAGTAGTCAACTAGTCACATGCTACTGAGAGATCAAATGAGAAGAAAAGAATGGTCATTGACTTTGGCAAAATCTAGGTCATTGGTTCTACTCACTGTCCTTCTTTCATAGTGTGTCAGTTCTTAGGATTCAAATTCCAGACAGACACAATCAGAATAACATGGATTGGGTTATTTGACCATTCCCCTTGCCTCAGTAGATTGAATTATTTTATTGCAGCCCTGTAAGAACTGTATGGATGGAAAAAATGACAGTACCTCTCAAAGAAGGTGGAGCTATGTTAGTAGAAGATGGTTGGATGTGACTAACCAGATAAAAAAGCAGATGCCCAACATCATGATAAAGATGAAAATTTAATTAGTGGTGAAAAGATGGACTCTGTTGGAACAATGGGATGTTTTCATAAAATAGAAAAGTTAAGTCCGTTTCCTATAGCACACCTAAAAATACATTAAGTATCTAAACAGTAAAACAATAACAACAATAGCAATGACAAAACAAAGCTGAAAGCTTGGAAGACTACATTGGAGAATATTTTTTTAAGATTTATTTATTTATTTGAGAGAGAGAGAGTGTGTGTGCACAAGGGGAGGGGCAGAGGGAGAGAATATCCAGGCAGACTACCCATTGAGTGAGAAGCCTTATGCAGTGCTCAAAGGGAGGCTTAACAAGGGCGGCGGGGGCTTGATCCCATGACCCATGAGATCATGACCTGAGCTGAAACCAAGATTCGGGGGCTTAACCGACTGAGCCACCCAGGCGCCCTGACACTGGAGACTATTTTTATGACCTGAGGTGTTAAAGGCCTTCTTAATTAAGTGATTTTTTAAAAGTTTACACAGGAAGAGAGTGATACATTTGAATGGGTAAAATGTTCTAATTCTCTGAAATAATAAGAGAGAAGGATTTGGCAGAGTGAAGTGATGAGGAGAATTAGGTGTTGAAGAACTGGAAGTGGTGAATGATGATTTCTCACTTTTTAATCTGTAAAACTGCATTTTTTACAATAAGCATACATTAATGTACTACACACATATGTAATATATATGACATATATAAGTGTTTATTAAATATATATTACATATATATTATATATATGACATATATTGTATATATATGACGCCAAGGGCAACACTTGATCATGACAGATCTATATCTATTTATATCATCTATGCCATCAATTGTTACTAATGGTAACATTCCCTCCAGGTTACTTGTGGAGTGGGATGCCAGCTACCCACCTCCCCTCTTCATTTGTTGCTCAGTGCCAGGAAACATAATGAATGTTCAATAAGTTCTAGTGTTTTGTTTGTTAAGTTAGAAGTGTGGGTTCTTTTAGTTTGGTTTTAAGAATTTTCTTCTGTAGGTAAACACTACAGACAAATAGATACAACATGAATATGAAATCTTTCAAATATTCCAATAGTAATGATACCAGACTTCTCTGGTAAGGTTGTAGATGAGAGTATAGTTAGGTTTCTGTCTTCCAATTTTATATCAAAAGTTGATGCTCTCCAAACCATCAGCAAGGGCTGTGACTTTATCAAACACTTAATAAGAATTATTTTGCCCCAGGGGAAATATTTTGCCATCTCTAATTAGTCTTGTCCTGGGTGATATCCTCTACAACAGCTGTTTCTTATATCACCCTAACATCTATTCCTATACTTCTTTAGGCACCAGATTCCCACATCCTTGGCCAAGGAGAGGTCCTGATACAGTATTATTGATCTAAAGTATGGACTCATTAATCAAACCGGTCAATCAAAAGCTCTCCCTAGAATTTCTATATTTAACAGAAATACCAGAAATGGAAGGTGGTAGGAGCTGAGATGCTGGATGACATCTTAGAAAGAAGGCCCACAGATTCCTGTTGCTTGAATCCTGCTCTTCTCAAGTCTTGGCTATCTAGCTCTTCTTTAATGAGTGAGCTATATCAGTGTTCCTCTATTAAATTTCTTTTTTCTCTACTTCATTACTTGAGTATTTTACCAACTGTCTTAATCTCTGTACACTTTTACTTGTGTCGTTGTGATTTCAGTATTGATCTGGCAATCCTGTCCCATCAGATGTTCTTGTTTTCCATTCAAAGTCAATTACCCATTGGCATGGTCATTATGGTAGCTCCACCCCATCATCTAGAGCTCAAGCATACAGTTCTCTGACCACCACCCTTTCAAATTTTAGTGTAAACCACTGGTACCTTGAATCCAACAACCTCACAGAAACTTTCTGATCCAGCGACTCTATGACTTTTTCATTGTCTTTTATTTCTCCCCCATGATCTCACCTTCCTTCTCATATGGCTTAAATCTCCTGATCCAGTATTATAATTACTCCCTTGTCATACTTTCAACTTCTTGACTTTCTCCCCCTTTGTCAAGTTTCTGGGGGAAAACCCTCAACCTTGATTAAATCTAACCATCCTTCTACTCAGTTCTTGCACCCAAGCTTTAGAATATGGCTGGAAACCACACCACATTGACTATTCTCACTGTAAATTCATGACCATTTTTGCAGAATCTTGAGACTTACCTGCAACCCTACTGTACATTTCTCTAATCCAATCACCCTTCTAGTCCTATTGAAGGCTACTTCACCCTTCCCCCTTTTCAAACTCCCTATAACCTCTCTCTACTTCTCATTATTAGCCGATGGATTTTTCATTTTTAGCTGATGAATGAGCTGATGAATTCCTAATTTATGAAGAATTGTTTCAAGCACCTACACGATTCTCTAAGGAAAAAAAATTCAAGGGGCGCCTGGGTGGCTCAGTCGTTAAGCGTCTGCCTTCGGCTCAGGTCATGATCCCAGAGTCCTGGGAACGAGCCCCACATCAGGTTCCCTGCTCTGCGGGAAGCCTGCTTCTCCCTCTCCCACTCCCCCTGCTTGTGTTCCTGCTCTCGCTATGTCTCTCTCTGTCAAATAAATAAATAAAATCTTTAAAAAAAAAATTCAAATATACCCGCATCTCTCTCCATATATTTTGCCTCCCTTTTCAACTCTCTGTGCTCCTTAGCTGAGGTCAGTTCCTCTTGTGCCTTGAATCTACTCCATTTTTGATTTTTCAAGGATTCTGTTCTTGCCATGACCCTATACCTAATGCCTCATTGCCTTTTTCCTTCTCTTTTACAACACGCATGTAAAAATGTCACACTATTCCCCCATCTTGTAAAAATCCTTCCTATCTTTTGTGTCCTCTCTCCATTTTTGTGGTCCTTTTAGAAGTAAAACTACTTGAAAGAATTGTCTAACCTCATTGTCACTTCACTTGTTTTTCTCTCATATTTTTATTGAATTTACTCCAATTAGACTTTTGTCCTAACTTTAAATAGTTCTTCTCAGGGTCACTAATGATAAAGCCAATGATTCTCAACCCTAGTATTCATTGATCTCTCAGCAATAGTTGAGACAGTTAATTGATCCTTCATTCCTGAAACATTTTCTTTGCTTGGATTCTAGCATTTTCAGCTTTCATTGTTCTCCATCTCATGGGCCCTCTTTCTCAGCCATATGAGAAGGATCTGATCTTTCTTATTTCTTCAACCTTTAAATGCTGGAGTATCTAAACGCTCAGTCCTAAAGTCTATTTTTTTCCCCTCCTAGTCAGTTACTAAGTGATCTTATCCAGTTCTATGGATTTAAATACCAGAACTTTCAAATTAACTACTCCAGCCCTGACTTGTATGTCCAACTACCTAGTCTATGTTTTTATTTGTATGTCTACATAACATCTCCACTTAATATGTACAAAACTGAAATTCTGATTCCTATCTCTGACCTGTTCCCACCATATTATAACTCCACTGCAGTAAATGAAAAATCCATTTTTCCAAATAACTCAGACCAAAAATCATCTATTTAACACACATCTATTGAGCACTTACTATGTGTCAGGCACTGTTCTATGTGCTTGGAACATATCAGTGAACAAAACAGGTGAAGTCTTTTCCTTTGTAGTATTTATAGTTCAGCAGCAGTAACAGGCTTCATTTTTGCCCCCCCTCCCCACCTCCTCTGCCATCCTATATCTAAATCCATCAGCAAATCCTTTCGTTTTCCCCTTCAATGCATATTTCAACCACTTCTCTCAATCCCATTCTCACCCTGTAATCCAAGCTACCACCATCACCCAGGTGAACTAATTAGTAATCCAACTGGTTTTCTTGCTTTGGCCCTTGCCCCTCTATAATATCATCTCCCTATAGGAATCAGGAAAATTCTTTCGAAATAGAAGTTACAAACACTATTTTCCTGAACCCCTATACAAATAATACCTATCCAAGTCATTCTCTTCTTTATCCTTCTTTAATTTTCTTCATACAGTTATCAGCACCTGACACATGGTACAACTACCTGTTAATTACGTCTCTCTTCCCCACTTCCCCTCAGAATGTGAGCCCCATGAGAGCAGGAGGCAGTGAATTCCCAGAGCCTGAAGTAGTACATGCACATATTTGGTAGTTAATAATTGTCAAAATATTTATTGAATACCTAGTCAAAGTTGGCTCCTCTTTTTACTTCTCAAAAAAACTTTAAAAGAAAATTTTACTTTGTTTCCTTAGCCTTCATTTCAAGATTTCCCTTGATCCCCCCAAAAGTCTACTCTTTCCTGTGAGCATATAAATGAACCCATAATTATTTTGAAAAATTCTTCATATTTGATTAGTTTTCTATAAGGTATTCCACTTCCTTTGCTCAGCCTTTCCTAAGATTGACTCTTACTCAAGTGCACTGAATTGAATCATATGTAACAAAAGCTGTTAAATCCTCAGATACTGTTGGATAGATACTGTTACTTTCCTTGGTCTGTGCTTAGGCTCTATATAGTTCATTTAATCATTTTTCCCCCTTGAAATCCCTGGTGTGTGTTAATTGTTTTTTATTTTTCCTGAATTCTCCCCCAAATGGTAATCCCTCCCTTACCACTGATCATCTCTCTCAGCTCTTCATCCTCCTCCCAGGGAAAAATAAATTCTCAGTTATATGTCTGAAGGAAATTAAGAGAGGATTTTTTTTTTAAGACAAATACTAGAATAATTTTAAACAACTTTTTTATTCCCCTCTTATCTGTTTGGACTCTAATACTTCTTCTTTTTGCTGCCTTTCTTTTTTTAAGTTAGAATCTTTTCTATACACAAACTGGAGGTTAAATATATAGTAAAGAAAACAGAACTTGTATGCCAGCTCAATATAGATATGCTGTACACAACACTGACAATAGATAGTACGGTATTGGCATACTAATCCAATCCCCTTCTTGTTGAACATATATATTTATAGCAGAATACTCATGTATTCATTCATTGCATTCACTAAATATTTAGTCACATGCTCCTCTGGGTTAGGTGGAAGCCTGAAAACGAGATGAGATTTAGCTATTTTATTCCATCCTTGAGGCTGCAATATGTACCAAGTCCCCTGGAATATACTGATATCACTTTGATATCTTTTCAAAAAGGATAAGTAATATGAACTAGAATACCAAAGCATTAGAGCTAGATGGAATCTTGAAGATTATATAACTCAATATTTTTATTTAAAGATGATAAAATTAAGTCCTAGAAAGTTTAAGTTACCTGCTTATGATCCTATAGACATTTATTGACGTAGCTGGATGCTAACCCAGGCTTCCCGATTTTATGTCAGTTTTATCATAACATTATGATAACATTATCATTAATTACAGATCTGGAACTGATTCAGGATATTGCCAGAAGAAAATCTGGCTGCTTTGAAATGAGATTTGAAAATATTGCATTTTACTTTTTGGGGAGAGGTAGAATTGTTTTGGTGCTTAGTAAAATCGTCTATGGTTCATGTAACAACTCGGCTAGAACTAAACTCACATCTGCAGTTTCTTACTAGGGTAAACGTGTCATGTTAATGTCACTATGGATTTAATAGTGAAATATATTTGAATTAAAGTAATTTTCTGGTAGCCTGGCTATCTTGTAAGGAGTATTTTAGATTCTTGACTCAATCGCCTCTTTAATGTGGATTGCCTAGAGCTAGTGAAAAACTGGTTTAATTCCTTTTTCTAAAGGTCATGTAAACATGTATGCTTAGTGAATTACATGCAAATTCAATTCCCTGAGCTCAATGCTTCCTAGTTAAGTTCCTTTCCTATTCTTCACATGTAAGCCCACATCTGACAGCAGAATATTGACTTTTGAGCTATGGTAAAAATCACCATAAAACAAAAACATTTGACATCTGCTGCCTAAAACAGACTTATAAGGAATTGGGTAGACAGAAGTGTCCTTCATTAAAATGTTTTTAGTACTATTATTTCTCTCTCCTTATGAGGTATTTGCATGGCTTTTTCTTTTTTGGTCCCCCTTTTAGAAGAACAGATCTAATTCAACACTCAATATTGAACTAAATAAGGCAGATTTAGATACAAATGGGGATTAAAAATATGATGTGATAGGATATACAATAAAAGGCACAAATATGTTATAGAAACTTAAAAAAAAGGTTTACAAAACATTTTCGCACTTTATGAGTCCATTTTTGTTTATGGATATAGAATGAATAGAAATCATTATATTAATAATGCTTATCTTTGGATGGTGAGAGGCTGGGGATTTTATATTTTTCTTCATGCTTTTCTCTATCTTTCTAAATTTACTACAGTGAATATGTATTACTCTTTGATCATAAAAAAAGAGATTATTTAAAAATAAGGCTTACCTAAACTTAGTATTATTGGAAACCTGAAAAAAAGTCCCAGTATGTACTATAGAACCAATCTTGTTTCATTTAAAAGCAGAAGAATATATATATGAATGAAGCCCAAGAAATAGAAATTAATCTATTTTTCAACATTATGGCAATTCCGAAACCAAAGCACTGTTACAAGCTAAGCTCTAATTGTTTTAATATTTGTTCACTATTTTTGAGCAAAATTTGCACGATAAAATAAAATGATCTTTATTTTTTGATAGAAGGAAAATTAAAACTCTTGGTTAAAAACTTAAAAAGAAAGCTTCAAGAAAAGCTGATTCTTTTTTTAAAAATTTGAATACAACACGAGACTAAAGTAAAGAAAAAATTTTAAAAGCATTTGAAATATATTGCTCTTAAAAATCAATAGTTTTAATTTGCTCTGGTCTGAACAGGCTTATCTATATGACATTTTCTGCCTTTTGGATTATTTGTGATAAATTCCAGAAAAACTAGGTTAAAGAGTATAAACATATTTGTGGCTTTTGAAACATAAAATAATATATATTTTTTTCCTGAATACATTGTTCAATTTAAACTGCCAATGGTGAAGAATAAATGAATTCATACCACTTTGCAAACATGCACATTCACATGAAATTATGTTACTTTAAAATGTTACTAATTTAATGATACGAAAGGGGAATGTAATTTTTTTTCAATTTACATTCTTTTAATAACCGGTGAGTTTGAGCATTTTCCCATATGTTTGTTTACTAATTATCAACTGTCTCTTCGTCTTTTTTACCATATTAGTGACTTGATGATTTCTTATGAATTTTTATGAGCTCTTACAAATGCATTAACCCTGTCCTACAAGTATTTTCTAGGTGTATTTTTATTTTATACTTTTTTTTCCTATGATATAAAATTTTATACTTCCTACAATTGAATCTGCTAATATTATTCTTTGTTACTTTTCCTATTCTTTTAGAATTTAAACATTACCATGTTTCCACATAACCACCAAATGTGCTTCTTAGGTTGATCAGTGAAAATACAGATATGGTATGGTTTTGTTCTCAATAAACCTTGAAACTATTTTCATGATTCCGTTTCATTCCTCAAAATACAGATTCAAGTCCATGATATGGTCATGGAGGAAAAAAGAAGAGATATTACAACATACATAAATTTTGCATGGTAAAACTTAAATATTTCTAATAGGTATTCCTGTTCTTTCTCCCAGATTCCCTTTGTATATGTCAAAAACCTTTCTTTTCTTCTCTTCTCCTTCTATTTTTTTTCAGTCTTTGAAATACTTTCGATTTTCTGAAACAATTCAGTCCTTGCTCCAATTTTGCTTACCTAGTCTGAGTTAGGACAACAAAAGCTTTACATTTAAATGAACTTGATTCCTTAAAACTCAGTAAGTAGCTATTAATGCTCACTCTTGCTCTTAGGGTCTTACCTCTTCCCCCATGCAGCTAACTAACAAAAAATGGTCATTTCTTAAGGCAAATTCAACTACTAAGAAAGGACAATTCTTTTCCTGATTCTCACACAGATATTTTCATCACTGTATTTTTAAAAAAATCAACCCTTTTTTCCAACTGTAATTTATTTTTGTATATCTGATGGAGCTAAATGAATTGTCTTTCAAAATGCTAACTAGTTTAGAAACATTTATTAAATTCACACGAATTGGTTAATTCACACTCATTGACTAGCTAGACAAGATCCTGGAGGTCTCTGCTGTTTAGAAACTCAGAGAAGGAAAGAAACATAGAAGTAACTCACTATGATAAAACATGACCAGTACTGTCATAGAGATAAATACAAAATGTTATAGGAAACCCTGAGGTTATTTAACAGAAATTGGAGGACATAGGAAAATTCATAAGGTGACAGACTGGAGGGCAAGTAGAAGTAGGGCAAGAAGAGAAAGTGGGGATAGATGAAGGGAGAAGCATGGAGAAACAACACATGGATTCTCAGTATAGCACCTTATTCTTTCAAGAAAGCAAAACTCACTGCACAAATCAAGAAGAAATCCAACTTGAAGTATTTTCACTATTAGGGCTGTCCCTCCTGAAACTTAGGCAAAGATGATACCCTTGCATACTCATGTTCAGTTAATAAAATAGTACGAAAATTTGATATGACTATTAGGATGATGAGGGTGCTGGTAGCTTGGAGGTAGTTTAGCTCTTCCCCCAAAACAAAACCAATCATTGGTATCATTGCAGATGATTGGTAAGCATTTCTACATCATTGGTAAGGCATTTCTACAGAGAATGACTAGCTTAAGACCATCAGTGTAACTTAAAAATTTTTGATAGCAATAGCAATTATGAGGATGCAATAGCAATTATGAAGATTGAATTCTTTTTTTCAATGGTTTTGTTGTTTGGCTCCTAATATCTTATTTTCAATTTAAAAACAGTAATAACTGAAACACAAGTAGGGTTCATATTTCAAAGAATATGTTATGTGTTTTTCTAAATACTCTAAATAATGTGGATCAATTAGAGACTTAGAAATTATGAAATACTCTATGCTCAGAATAACTAAAAAAAGCTGACAAAATACATTGTGTCCTGAAATATTCACAGAGGCCCACAGGGTATGTTTTAGAACACATGTTTTTCTCTAGCAAGCACACGCAAAAAGACTAAATTTTATTTGGACATTGGCATAACAAGTAATAAATTATTTTTTGTTCATAGAAATATATATAGAGATCTGCATTTGTGATTATTTGGTGAATTTAAGAAAGTAACTATATAGAATCAAAAGTCATACAGTCTGTAGAATTGCTCAGGCCGATTCATAAAGACTTATTTCCCTGGACTATCCTTAAAAACATATGTGTATGAGTGTCTTTTCTCATACTTCACTTTTCTTATATATTGTGACACAGTGAGGCAATAAAAGAACCAAAGCAAAATGGTCTATCTACAAGGAGAAAAAAAATGTAAAAGAGAAAAAATAATTTTGATTCATTCTTTTTCTACAACAAGCAATTATTTCCTTGTGCTATTATTAGAGGATATTTATTTTTCTTCTCTCTACCTTTTTTCATTGAAACTCAAAGTGGCCAAAGGAGGGTACAGCACCAATGGAATTAAAAAAATACAGCTAGTTTACAAAAAGTAAAAGTCATTTGTCTGGTGAGTTTGAAAATATGGAAAACAGCCATCATATTGTCCACCAATTCATTATGTAGAGTCGTGTGCTCTTGGTGGAAGAAAAATGGCTCGAGCACAGACTTATCGGAAAGATCTAAAATACAATTTTGAAACTTGTCTGGAAATGCAGTACATTTTATGGAACCAAATACAAAGCAATTCATACATTTATAAATCCATGGAAAGCACGGCAGGTCCAGAAGGCACCAGTTACTAGTGTGTCTAGACGTGGAGAAACTATGACCTCAGTTAGAGCAACCCAATATTTACTTTTCCCTCCCAATGAGCAGCGCACCTCATGATCTCAGTATGCAGGGCAACTGAGAGAGGGGCAAAAAACAAATTCCAAAGTGGGCAGCAAACTTCAAACACAGTGAGGGCCACAGACATCCCAGAATTGAGGAAAATTTTCATGCGGAGACCTACTTAAACTGTGTATAAAAATATTTCTGCTGGAAAAGCCATCTTTTCTCTATTCATCATGTGAAAAGGGTGCATATCAAAATCAATGTACTTCTTCACCAATTAAAGAACTAATGAATGTTTCATACCATCGAGTGGGGGGATATATCTCTAAATACGTCTTGTATTAGTGCTGTAGATCTAACTTGTGATTTTCTTTCTGAATTTCTTGTGTCATAGTTTAGTGTTCTCAGATCACAGCATTATACACGTCACCTGAATTTGACAGTCTTTGGTGCCATCCAACCAAATAGTTAATCAGTTTGATTAAGAAATCATAGTAAATTGCCTCTCCCCTCCCTTTTTATTTATTACCTTAAAATCAGGATAGTTGGGACTATACAGTTTCTGTATAGACTTAAGTTGTCTCAAAAACAAATGCACATTGGGGCTCCTGGGTGGCTCAGTCGTTAAGCGTCTCCCTTCGGCTCAGGTCACTGTCCCAGGGTCCTGGGATCGAGCCCCGCATCAGGCTCCCTGCTTGGCGGGGAGCCCGCTTCCCCCCTCCCACTCCCCCTGCTTGTGTTCCCTCTCTCGCTGTCTCTGTCTCTGTCAAAAAATAAATAAATAAATAAATAACTTAAAAAAAAAAAAACAACAAATGCACATTTTCTAAAACTCTATTTTTAAGTGTTTTAGAATCTTAGTATCATCCAAAGCATGCCACTTGTTTGTGCAAAACATGGTATTGTGGACATCCTTTCTGGCTATGCCACCAGGCATCACGGGTTCTGTCATGCCAGCCTTCCTCTGGCTTGAGCCTGGGGCATTGCATGCCAGGACCTCAACTATTTAATGACAAAGGGGCCTCCTCCAAATTTCATATATCTCATCAGACTTATGTAACTCTTTTTTTTTAAACTTTTTTATTGATTGATTGATTGATTGAGAGAGAGAGCAGGGGAAGGGCAGAGGGAGAGAGAGAGAGAGAGAGAGAATCCCAAACAGGCTCAATGCCCAGCATGGAGCCCAATGTGGGGCTTGATCTCATGACCCCAAGATCATGACATGAGCCGAAATCAAGATTTGGCCACTTAACCGACTGAACCACCCAGGCACCCCAGACTTATATGTCTCTTTGAGTCACAAACATATACCCCATCATGGTGCTTAAGAGATGTTTGAAAAAAATATAATAATAAAAAAAAAGAATTAGAAAAACCCCACTCCCTCCTAACTAATCAATCAACCAAGTAAACAAACAGAAATAGGTGTTTAGGATTTACTAGCAAGATAATATCTTTATTTCTTTTCATACAAACATCATGCATATAAGAGGGGAGAATGCAAAGATATGAATATTTCCCTCATATAAGAGGACAGGAAACTGAGATGGGATTGTGAGGTTCAAAAGTCAAGTAAGAAGGGAATAGGGAGGAAATAGTTCTTCCTTCTGGCCATGTTGAAGAAGGAAATGGTGAGAAAAAAACTGGGGAGCCTTGAGGGGTGACTGTTTTCTGTGAATATCAACTGATTATATTTGAATGTACTGAAGTCAGGCTTTTTTTTTTTTTTTTTTAAATAGGTTCCATGCCCAGCATGGAGCCAAAGGCAGGGCTCGAGGCAGGGCTCAAACTCACAACTGTGAGATCAAGACCTGAGCCCATATCCAGAGTCAGACACCCAACCCACTGCGTCACCCAGGCAACCCCTCTGTCAAGCTTTTTAATGCTTGTGGAAACACAACCAAATAATGTTGGGGATGTTCGTAGTCTTTGTTTGTTTGTCTTGGTCCATAATCTCCTAAGGACTTGAATGAAGAGACGGCTGGTTCAACAATTTCCTTTGGATTGTCAGAGCTGTTATCTGGGGTTCGATTTTGGAAAGCAAGCATGAACAGAAGCTGAAAATATTATTATGGGGTTGTGGGGCAAGGGGAGGTGCTCTGTGGATTTATAGATCAAGACCACAGGAAGTATTATTGTCCCCCTGTCTTTCTTCACAACTGATGAGGCCCATAGGGAAACTGCAGTTTCCCTACAGCCAAGCTTCTGTCAAATAGGAATAAAAAACGAGGAGATGAGTCCAAGTCACATAACTCATGAAGAGTAAACAGCGATGTAACGTTTGATATTTTCTCTGTTTATCGGGTGAGCACCGATGAGATTATGACCGGCAGGCAAATCACACAGCTCTAGTCTCCTTCCAAGGTGGGGATAAGAACTGCCATTCTGCCAGGCCCCCTCCATTGCACTGCCTCAAACGGGGGCTGGTTGGGGGATTACCACTGGGTAGTAGAAGAGTCTGCAGGTGTTTCCACTGACTGCACATTCCCCCAGAGAACAAGTTTGGGGTCTTGGTTCCATCCCTCAACTCAAACGTTATTTCTGATCTTATTAAGGGATACTTGAAAAATCTCCTGAAATATATATTATTTTCTTTCTCAGAAGAGGTATCTTTGTTTTGCTTAGATTTAAGATGAATAAAGCCTTGCTTTTATAAAGACACTTCAACCCAGCTTTTCCACAGATAAAAATACTCATGTCTTAATAAATTCTAAGCCTCAATAAGAGTGAAGGGCACGGCTTTGAGGTCAGATAAATCATGGCCTAAATCTCAGGCCTCCTTTTTTAGGTAACTGACTTTACCTACCTACATGAACCTCAGATTTCTCTTTTGTCAAACAGATACTAATGTATATTAAAGCATTTAATACAGGGCCCTGGGTATGCTATTTTAAAACTTACTTTGTATATTTATTGATTCTTGTAGGATTTGTGTGTGGTTAGAACAAGGCTGATGTTTTTAAACTGCATGCTAAGAGAGGGCTGACATGTGAGAATTGGGGTTTGAGGTAGGTTGGAAATTGTGGGAACTGTCCAATGAAGGCAGCCTCTACTTAAATTATGCCAGTTATTATATGGATAAATACAGGCCCAGAGGTGCCAGATTTGTTTAATATTCACATTTTATACACTGAGCAAAATGAAGTCTTAAAGGAGGTGAGGGTGAGGCTAATACACATACCTGTGTGTGGATGCTTCCAATTTTGAAATGAAAAGAGAAATCTGGACTCTCATGTGAAATCTTCTAATTAAAAATTATTTTACAAAATATGTCAATAGACCACATTTATACATCAGATAGCCAGTTTGTGGCTTCTGTAAAATTCAACCTACCATCCATTTATTATTTGTTTCCAATGCAAAAATGTCAATGCTGCATTTTATGGCTACTTTAACCCCCACAGCTCTCTCCACCCCCGTTTCCATCTTCCTTTCTGCTGGTGAACATTTGATATAGCAGATTCTTGTGCCTTTTTGCCAGAACACTTACAGCGCATGTTTGTCATTTCCTATCTGAGTGCTGATCCTGTCTCTGCTGGAGCTGACATTTGGATTTTCAGTACTGGGACTTGGGCAATACTTTGTGGAAGGTAGAAATTTGGGTGGATGTTATGTGCTGTCTCCTGGGTGTTACTTTTCTGGAATTATTATAATTTGGTTTAATTTGCCTTGGTTATTTATGCAGTAAACTTTACTGATTATTTTCATTATCACTGAATATTATCTAGTTGGATACTTAGCAAAAAGGGACCAGCAATATGCCTCTAGCTTGCTGGGTTGTGGTTTTCTTTCATTTGGTTGTTACTAAATGTACTGATGGATCTAATTATCCTGATGCCATCAGTTCCCTATATTATGGGTTTTGTTTATTGTTCTAAGACCTTTATGTTATATCAGCAGATTATATCCAAACTCTACTGGCATGTTATTGTCTCTGAATCAGTTGGGTAGTTATGCCTTGAAAATTTATACCACTTAAAAAAAGAAAAGGAGTCCATATGGTTTTTTCCACCTCCACTAGCTTTAATTGGATCAAAAATGGAAATGTTTATCATACTCATCTCAGAGAATGATGGAGGGCACTCATGTTAATACAGGTTATATTCCATTGCAGTAATTCTCTTGCCAAAATAAATTTCTGTATAAGAAAAATTATTTTCAGTCCCCAGCATACAAGTATACCTTCAAGGAATGTCTAATTTATTTACTCACTGGGGAAGGAATCAGGAAGATTTGACATTTGAACAGGGTCTTGAAGGATGAGAGGACTGATAAAATTTGGGCTTTAGAATGGAAGGGAGAAAGGACACTGTAGGCTGAAGTGACATGTCGAAAAACACACCAAATTAAAAAAGAAATTACAACATTAAAAGATTTATCAAAATCTTTTTTGTTTGCTAAGTTCCAGCCCAAGTAAAATCTCCTTTGAGATGCCAACCACAAACACTTCCTCTACTCCCTACTGCCAGGCAGAATTAATTAGCCCTGCCCCCTGATTAGAGCTTCTATCTCACAATCTTCCCTATAGTACTTATATTGTCCTGTAATTGATTCCATGCTTGTCTCCATGGGAGCTGATGCATTACTTGAGGATAAAAACCTCATATCCCACCTCTCAATGCAAGACTAACAGCAGTAGTATAATTTCAAACATTTATTAAATTACTACTCTGTACCATGCATTGTGCTAAGTAGTTTACATACATACATGCCAGATAACCCTTGCTATGTTATTCTATGTTATGAATGGTACTATCACTTTCACCATTTTACAAGTGAGGTAAATGAGTACTAATGGGGTCAAGATACTTGCCCCGGATTCCATTAGTGAGTGGCAGAGCTGGGAAGCAATGTAAGCATGTATGACTCCAAGGAACATAATCTTATTCACCATGATGCTTTGCTTCCTATTCCTTAGCACGGTGCCTGGTACGTTCGAAGCACTCAAGAACTGTGTGTTGAATAAAGAAAGGAATGCAATGATAGACAGTGTTTCAAGTATATAACAGAGAGAAGTCTGAAAAAACTTGCATGACTTCCATGTGGCTAAAAAAAAAAAAAAATCTGTCTGTCAATCAGTGAAGAACCTTCATAGTGTTGGCAAAATAAACAACCTCTTGGAGTTTTCAAAATGGGATTTGCCTTGCATGCGTTTAAAGTAGAAAGTCCTCGGGCCATCCCAGCAAATGTGCATCCGCCCAGACTTGAAAGGCAAGTCCGTCCAATCCTTCTAATGTAGGACCTAGACCTACTACAGAGGCACCACATCCACCTTTCTAAACAATTTCATCAGCATCATCCCTGAGCCTCATTTAATCTTAAAAACTAAGAAGGAGCCCTTACAACCACTTTCTGGAACACGGCCCAGCTCCCAACAGTGCCTGCTGCAACAGGTCCCCGTGACTTGCACACGTGCTCAGGACGGATGACAGCAGGGATGGCAAGCACCGCTGTAGGGGGTGTTGAAATGAGGAAAGCATAGGCAGGGTGGGCAGGAGAAACAAGTTAATGGACAAGTTGGGGCCAGACAAAGGTGAGTAGGACACAGCGGGGAAACCACAGCAACACCAGGAGCAACAGCGGTGGCGGCAGACTAATCTGTTGGAGGTTTTACTGTCAAGAGGGTTTGGCAGAACTTCCATAGCTAGAGGAGGGATTTCAGAGGTGGAGCCAGAACACTAGAGGTCATAGTGACCTGTTGTGTGAAGACAATCTGAGGCTGTTTCTGCACAGCCTAGCGACTGAGAAGTCGGCCTGGCTTGACAACTTTGAAGCATACTCACCAAACAATCTATTATGTTTAGGTGCTCACTGCTGTTAAGTAGGTGAGCACATACAATATCTTTTGTAATAGAAGCATCAGGAATGGAAAAATGAATCATTCACTTCCTAAATTTGTAACTTACCCATCAAAACTCATATAACGACTTGCAAATTTGCCTGAATGAGCCATCCAGTGGTTTCCGCCTCTTTCTTCTTCTACTTAAATCTCTCCTTTTCCCATTGTATGTTCTGTACTATTGATAACACCAGGTATATTGTCAAAGCATTGGCTGTTTTTGTCATATGTCAACAGATCTCAAGTTCTCCTGAATCAGAATTTTTCCAGAATACATTATAATGGGACCATATCATACATTCCACTTATTCCAATGTATATAATGTAATTAAAAATGCATCCATTGAACATTATATAAAAAACTAATGATGTACTGTATGTTGGCTAATTGAATTTAAATAAAAAAGAAAAGCCAAAAAAAAAAAAATGCATCCATTTACCTACAATTCAATAGCACAAAAACAAACAGCCTGATTGAAAAATGTCAGAGGACTTGAAAAGAACTTTCCCCAAAGAAGATACACAAATTCTCTGAAGCACCTGAAAAGATGTTCAGTATCACTAATCATTAGGGAAATGCAAATCAAAACCACGATGAAATACCACTTCACACCCATCTAGGATGGCTATTACCAAAGTGGGAGAAAAAAGGAAAGAAAAAGAGGGGGGGAAAAAAAGAGCTGACAGGCATTGGAGAAATTGGCACCCTTGTGCACTGCTGGTGGGAATGTAAAATGGTGCAGCCTTTATGGAAAAGAGGATAGTGGTTCTGTAGCAAATTAAAAACAGAATTACCATATGATCCAGCAATTTCACTTCTGGATTTGTACTCAAAAGAATTGAAAACAAGAACTCCAAAACACATTTGTATACTCAGGTTCTAGGCAGCATGATTCACAACAGCCAAGAGGTAGAAGCCACCCAAAAGGCCACTGACGGATGAATGGATAAACAAAATGTGGTCTACACATACAGCGGGATATTATTTACCCTTAAGAAGGAAAGATATTCTGACACATGCTACAACATGGATGAATCTTGAGGAAATTACACTAAGTGAAAGAAGCTAGTCATAATAAGACAAATACTGTCTGATTCTAGTACATGAGGTACCAAGAAATTAATCAAATTCACAGAAACAGAAAGTAGAATGGTAGTTGCCTGAAGGTGGGGGCAGATGGAGAGTTATTGTTTAAAGGGCACATAGTTTCAGTTTTGGAAGATAAAAAAAACTCAAGATGAATGGTGGTGATGATTGCACAACAATGTCAATGTACTTAATCTCACTGGACTGTATGTTTAAAAATGGTTAAAATGGTAAATTTAAAAATGGTTATGTATATTTTACCACAGTTACAAAAATACATTCACTTTTAAATACTGTACTGTGTAGTATACATATGTGTATGTATTGTATGAGGCTGTTTATATAAATGATACACACTTTATTATACTTCTGGGTAATGTAAGAAGCTTTAATTGATAATTTTTCTACAGGGAATTACTGACTTCCCAAGCTGAATTTCTAACCCAACCATTGTGTAGCATATGCAAGTCCACTGAATATGTTCTCAAATTTTGAGAAGTTTGGTTATGAAAAAAAAGAAAAAGAAAAAGAAAAGCTTGGTTATGGCAGAAAGATGAAACAAAGTATCCTAGATAATATGCCCTGGACTAAAATATAGGGCACTCTCTGAGAGATAATTGTCCAAATTCCCAAAAGCTTTCTCTGAATTCGTTAGGTCACTAAGCATCCAAATCTCAAACAATGTCTCCATTTCAATTTCGATTGAGTAGCCATAGATAATTGGGTGCCTTTTTAAAAAATAAGAATCATCGGTTAAGGTTTGAACCAAGGACTTTTACTTCCTGGAAGAAAACTATACAGGGTAAGTCAACTTTATATGAGTTCATATTGCTTTATGAAATGTTGCTGACAAAACACATCAAAATAGATTGCATGTAAATTTTTCGTAAGCAATATAAGCAGCAGTTTAAAAGGAAAATGCATGAAGGCCATAATAAATTGGAAAACTCAGCTTTTTTATTTTCAAAAAATTATGTCAAATCGCCTGATCATCTGTCAGTTTCGCCATCCCTTTGTAATATGCTGTTGAAAAGTTCACCATTGTCTACAACTCATTCCTAAAGCACCCACACATTTTTCTCTTTTCAACATAAGGAATTCATTTTCTACTCGTAGTACCTTTTGCTGCAATCACATTCAATTCTGTGGGTCTTGGTGACAAAGTAGCCCTGAGAGCTATTACTGGAAATAGAAATAGGAAACAGTGGGATCTCTGAGCCTGTTAACTTCCTTATTTCAGAATCTTAACAGGAGAGTGCAGGAGGGTCACTGGGAAAGAAAAGACATGTTTTGAAATGGCTGAAACGTCTTCTCAAGCATGATATCTACTTTGCAGCCACATGAAAGGGTATATAATCCCTCTTACCAGGCAAAAATAGTAGAACTCAATCACAAAAAAGGCTTATTTTCTGGCCCCTTTTAGAGTCGGTTAAATTCATTTCTCTGACAATCTAGAACCAGAAGAAAACCTCCTGTGTTTAATGTACTGGGCAAAGAAACAAGGGACGGACACCTTGTGTGTCTTTCATGGCCATTTAACACGGGAAACCTCGCGGGCACATCAGGAGCTCTACTGCCCAAAGAGGAAGGGCTTACCTTGCTGGTCTGCTCATATCCTACGCAGAAATGCCTGGCGGTGAACATGATCTAGCTCTAACCTGAGGCTTAATTATGCAAGTGCTGTCTCTCTTATTCTATGCAAGATAACCCGGCAGGATATTGGAATGATGTTTGATTCTGTACTTAGAACTGAGATTTCAGTTGATAGCATTATCAGAAAATCTGCAAACCATGCTCCCTGACCTACCTGGAAATTTGAGTTCTTGCCAGGGTCGGTCTACAGCCAGGAGCAACTTTTCACTTCAAGGGCACCAGAGTTCCACTGTGTCCCGAGAGAGGGGGGGACAGGAAAGTAATAACATCTACATCAAGGCTCGCGGGCTCACAGTCATACTGTTAGTTGTTTTGTAAGATTTTAATGTTCTTCAACTTTTCTCATATCCACTCTGTGAGATCTGGGTAGTGGGAATAAATGTGGAGACTCCTCTTCCCCAGGCAACTTTTCAAACACCACAGCATTCCCTACCCCGACACCACTTGTCACAAAATATCTAATGTCAATAGGAGGCATTGAGACTGTCACTTCTAGAAGACAGGGAGACTGTCTTGTTCAAGGTTTATCCCCTCAAGCTTAGCATGTGGTGTGGCCATGGTGGGCACTCATTCATTGCTTGTTGAACTTGACTCTTACTGCCACATGCTTTCTTTATCTCAGAAGCCATCTTCTTAGTGGATTTCACAGAGAAAACTGCCTGATTCAAAACAGTACTACAGTGAGGGTTCCAAGAGGTTTTTTTTTGTTGTTTTTAGTTTTAAAGTAACTTAAGTCATAAGAATTTTAATTCTTGGCCTTCCATGTATCAAATTTAATAGCTAGACATAATTATTTTCATTCTATAGGTGAAGACAATGTGTATTGGCTTATGCAAGGTCTGGAAATGTTATGGCTAGGAGCATGGCCCATGTTTCATGAGGCCTCCTTCTATGATTTATAATACTTTTTAATATTTTAAAAGTTTTATTTTCTCATAGGGGGAGAATTAATTTGATGATATTCTGTGATTCATGATACTGGACAAGGCTCTCTACTCAGCAATGTGGAGAGAAATTTCCAGTAATTCTAGGCTATGAGTCAGATTCCATCAGGTCACTATTGCTTTCTCTCTCTACAGCTAATGGATAGACAGGATGATTAACTCAGTAATTACTGCAGGCTTGGTGCTATGTAAGAAGTGGAAAAAAAAAAGAAAAAAAAGGAGGGCCCAGGTTTGTATGTTCAATACAGCTTACAATCTTGCTGGTGAGATAGATCAAGAGAACAGATAGGAGACAAGAAGATACCAAGAGTTAAACTAGGAGGCACCAATGATTTCACCAAAGATCAGGGAAGCCTCATGGAAGAAGTGAGATTTGAATTGGGCCTTGAAAGAATATAATTTGAAAACATGAAAGGGAACTCATGATGGGATATGGAGAATAAGTGTGAGACAATGAGAAAGAATATGGCATGAGTGAAGGATAAGAAAGATATAGATTTGACCAAGCAGATGTGAAGAGGTCAAGGAGTGACAGCAGATGGACTTGGCTATGTCTAGGCTGAACACCTTAGCCTTCTTGTCATCCTTAGTGCCCGGAATAGTGCCTGGTACCCAGTCTACCCTCCATTCCAGTTTTTTGAGTTCAACTGGAAGAAATTAGAAAAGGTTTTTAAGAAATCAAACAGAGGAGCTCAGATACAATATGCTGAATTAATGAAGATTTCCTGATCACAAAAATGTGATGGTGTAAATGATCATGCTTTGGGAAGTGAAGGGTTGGAACAGAACTCATCAGCTTTGGATTCAGTTGAGCCTGTCTCTTTTTTATGACCATGGGGAAATTGCTTAACTATTCTTCATTTTCTTCGTAAAAAAAAAAAAAAAAAAAAAAAGGAGATGTAATACCCATCTTGCAGGGTTTATGTGAGGATCACATGAAATAATATGTGCCAAGTTCCTAGCATGGAGTCTTATACTTTCTGGTTATTTTTACTAACTGGACAATGACATTAAAAGCTCATTGCAAAGGGGAAGAGACAATCAATAGGGAAGTGAAGGAACAGAACGAAGTAGTACAGAGGCACAGGAGAGAGTCAAGGAAAAAAATAAGATTCAGGAAAAAAATCATACTTGGTGCATGAGGCAAATATGCCACCAGTATTTTGTATCCTGATGCAAATGAGAATGGTTTGGAAAACTAATTAGAAAGTATGATTACTGAGAATATCTGACTTTTGGGAGCTACCTTTCTACCTTTTTAAACATAAACATATCTTCCCAATTACTTTCTTAAATGGCCTGTCAGAGTGTTCTGATTCCATCAGCAAAGTCTTCATGGGGTTCTCTTCAAAATGAAGAAAAGACATTTTCTGGGACAGAAAAGAAACATAACTAAAGAAGCGATACTTAATAAAGGGGCACTTTGAAAGGTCACGTCTCTGTTCCAACCTCGTGGATTAATTTACAAATTTAAGAAGATACCGAGTTTTCTAGTGAATTATGAGAACATTGGTTTATTTTGGCAAATGATATAGTGAGGTTTCCATTTTAAGAACCAGCACACCCTGCTGCACAGCTTTAGAAAAAGAAGTGTACATGAAACAAATGTTTATATATTAATTTCTGTTCAAAACCAAGACTTGCTTAGGCTGCCAGTGATAAGGAGAGAAATGCTAGTGTGTCCTATTGAAGGATTGCCAAAAAAGGTGGAAACATCTTTGCCTGAAGCCATTTTAAGTAAGCTATGTCCCACCTTCACTTCCCCAAACAGGAAAAGAAGTAGATAAAGGTGAGTCATTATATTCATTATGTTCGTTCTGCTAACAAAATGATACATTTAATCAAAGAAGAAACGTACATTAAAAATTGATTTCTCCTGAAAAGTCATTTTGAATTTTGGATTTACTCAGGTATCATGAAAGATGAGATATTTGGTCCTGAGTCATATTAAGATGCAAAGGAAGCAGAACTGGCCTTTGTTGGAGAAAAAAAGTCAAAGATAAATGATCAATGAGGCCGAACAGCAATCTGAGCTGGGGATGTAGAGTACCTGTGATTCTTCCACAGCCATCCGTGAATAATTCCTGAGCAGAATTGGTTTGTTTTGTTTTTCTGATAATAAATGCTCCTGACACGAAACCGCGTGTGGGCCTCCACCTCTGTGGTGACTCTGCTCTGTACAATGGATATGAGGATGAATCTGTCCCCCTCATAAAGAATTAGTGCCACCTTCCATGCGTCTCCACCCTGCCTTTAATCATATGAGGAAGAAAAGAGATCTGACCATGCCACTGCCTTATTTAAATTCCTTCAACAGACCTTCAGAACTTTGAAGACTGGGGTAGGCAAGGGACCGATCGGACCCCTGTCTATGACTTAGGACCAACTCTCACCTTTTCCCTAGCAAGGAGCCCCACACCCCTGGGCCCATAAACCACTTGAGGTTTTCTGATCTTTCTTCCTGGTTGGGCTTGGAACACCCTGCCCTTCTTTATTCATCCTAGAACACTCAGTAGGGGTGTCACGCTTTCAGAAAGTGTTCTTGGATCATCCCCTCTAACTTGCCCAGACTTAGTGCTTTCCACACATGCTCTTCTCTTACTTATCGTTTCCAGTTAGAACATTTTGTTTAACTGCTTTTTCTTGCACTCGAGTGTGATCTTTGTGACAGCAGACACTTGTTCCTGTACCCCGAGCACCCAGCACAGTTCGTGGCGGCCAGCAGATACTGGCAAATACAGCAGGTAAATGAAATTCAATTTAATTGCCATTCCAAATAATAGAATCCTGGTTTCAGGAGCACCTGAGGTCAGGTACAATTCCCAGGTATAAAAACTACGTGACCTGCTATAGATCATTATGGCTGTTCAGTTGCTCCGTGTAGCTCCCTTGAAATATATACTATTCTTCTTTATTTTTCTAATCTTTCACCCTCTACTTCACATTCTTCCCCTACACAGGAATCACCAAGAAGACGCTTGAACTCCAGATAAACCAGGAATTTTACATTCTTGGCAAGTACTTCAAGGTTCTTTCTTCCCTGAAAGGAACCATTTTCTATGAATCTGATAGAAAACCGTGGCCTTTTTCTCCTCCTTGCTGGAGGCTATTGAGTGCAGTGTAGCTTTTCTAGAGAATTCTGAGTAACTGGTGGAAATAAAATATAATGGAAAATATCACTGGAATGATATCTACCAGAATTATACAAGGAACATAAATTTCTATTCATACAGTCCTCTCATTTCAACGTGCAAATTGAAAAAAAAAATAAATGTTTAAAATGGAAATGTTGGTGTGTCCCTGCCCCTTTGGTTTGTGGGCAAATTCCTGAGACACAGCTAGGAACAAAGAATTCTCTACTACTTTTTTGGCTGAGTGGTGTATGAATGAGGGAGGCATCTTCTTTGATGATGATTTGATAAAACAACTTTACTGTACCTATAAGTGATTTTAGGAAAACATAACTCCTACATGACATTTGACACAGAGCCGTGTATCTTCAGAGTACACATATTCACTAAATAAGCTCACTATTGATTCCTAAAGAGGTTTGCCTTAACAATAAGATGTTGTATATATAAAATATGCACAAACATATATGACATTTATGTATGTGTGTGTTTGGTATCTAAAACTCTACGCGTTTCTGTGTGTGTATACATTTAGTTTCCATGTCTGTAACCCAAGGCTGCTTCCAAGATTATCCAAAACACATTACACCATGTTGTCAGGGAGAATTCAACATTCTAGAGTCGTATTTTTTCCTGTTGGTACTGTCTTACTATATGTTAGTGATTGGGGCCTATAGCTATCATTTGCCTTCTGGAATTATTTTGTCGGAAGTCCTAGGCTTTTTGTTTCATCATGCATTTTTTTATCTTAATAAAAAAAATGTTTAGGTGTGAGGTCAGAAGATACTAAAGAGTATTCAAAGAGACCACCTTTAATCAAAGTGAAAGGACAAAGTAATGGGATAAATTGCTCTTGCCTTATCCTTAATGTTATGGCCAAATTAGACTAAATGTCTCTGTTATTGGAGTTTTCTTAAGAAATATTTTTTGTCACAGAGTGTATGGTAGACAAGGGTCAGATCTCCCCATGATCATCTGCCTCTGCCGTTCCGAAGCTAAAATACGGTCTCGTGAATATGTGAACACAGAATGCCTCTGATAAAAGAAAAAACATCCCAAGTACAGGCACGCCATTGAGGAAGATGGATGGATGAAAGAGCCAAAAATCAAGCTAGAATATCCAGCCTCTGCCATGTGAGTCTAAGGGAAAAGGCTTGTTCCTGTTGAGTTAAGGAATAACTCACAAGGAAGCAGGAGAACCAGAGAGTCTCAGACAACTTGTTTCTTTCAAAAAGATAACTGATTATTGGCAGTTCTTCTGGAAAATAACCCCACATTGGAAGGGTAGGAAGAGACCCTGAATTCTTGATCAAAACTCTTCCAAACTTGAAAAATATGAAATTCTGTCAGAATTTCATTGATTTAAAAACATATTTGAATGACTTATTAAAAACCAGGTTCATACTTCTCATGAATTGAACTCAGGAAATTCTGTGTATTTTCAAGGCAGCAGATTTTTTTTTTTAAATACAGAAAAAGATCCTTTTATTTTGTAATCTTCTGAAACCTAATACATAATTTTGGCTGGTATTTTCATATAGCCTCTTTCTTTTCCAGTGCTTAAAAATAAACAACTATCTAGTGATGATAATGTCCTTAAATGCAAAATAGCTTAAAGTTTTCAAATATTTCACAATATTGTTTTCAACTTATAAATGAATTGAAAATATTAGACTACCCCCAATATTTTTTGCCAACATGCCTTTGTCCTTGGGATATAGAAAATGAAATTAGTGATGATTTTCCTAACCCAGAATACATTTTCCTTTTGCCTTGCATGCATTCTAGCCAGATAAGTGGGCAGTTATTCTGAAGGTTGACAATCTGCTGCAAATCTTAGAGAGCAGGCAAGCCTCTAAAGAAAGAAGGAGGAGGAGGAGGAGAAGGAGGAGGAGGAGAAGGAGGGGGAGGAGGGGAGAAGGGAGAGGAGGGGGAGTGGGAGGGAGAAGAAAAAGCCTGGTCAACACAAATTTGAGATCTCAGTTCAGAGTTATAGAAAGTGCATGGACTTTAGTAATAAGGAGGAAAAAAAAAATCCTGGCTCTCCTATTTATTAGTGTTGTAATCTTAGGCAAATTGTTATTTTTGGCTAAGCCTCAGTTTCTCCATTTTTAAAATGGAGGGAAAAACATCTCCCAGAGATGGCCTGACAATTAAATGAATTATTGTCTATTAAAAGCCTAGCTTTGTGCCTGATACATGTTGTGGACTCTCAACCAACTTTATATCCCTTGCCCTGCTCTCCCCTTCACACCATGCTTGTTGTCACACTATACTTACCCTCACCCCCTCTTATTTTTCTGAAACAACTAAAGGAATAAAAGGCTACCCTGACTTCTAAAAGTTATGAAATCTGTGGTGCAACAGACACATCCTGTTTCTGTGTGGCCTGTTATTCAGCATTATTGGTAGATCCACTGCTGTTTCCAAGGCAGGAGCATTCCTTGACTGTTACTCAACAGAAGTACTTTTAGGTAAAACATTTCATGAATCTCAGACACTCCTCCACAGAGTAATATGTTATCACTGAATTCTGTTGACCCAGTGGAGTCATCTCTAATTTTACTCCTGATAGCTTTTAATTAGGATGGTCTGAAAAAGCCTGAAAATACTCAATGCCACCAATTTAACTGAAAGGTAAGTAGCCAAACCTTCAACAAAGATTTGAATTTGTCCGAGATTTGTCCTTTCCTGTCACGAGATTTGACAGTCCTACAGCATGGAAAGAGAGAGTGGGGTGGGGGGGAGGGAGGGAAAGAGACAACCAAGGAGGGGAGAGGAAAGAAGGGGAGAACAGCCATAGACAATCTCTCAGCTTTGTGAGCGCTATCAAGTTGCTGACCAAGTCATTTGCCCACATTTGTTGGCAGGTGTCTCAGATCTTTACCCAGTGAGTAAAGGTTGGGAGAGGAGTACTGTTCCAAACAAGCAAGCAAACAAACAGATCTTTATGTCAACATAGCCTCTGCTTTTGTGACTGGGCCTTTTAAGAACAAAATGTCACTTTTTGGAAAAACCTAACATGAATGTAACAGTATTTTCAACCCCCTGTGTCTCCCCTCCCTGCCCCTGCCTCCAGCAAACAGAGCTTCAGAAATGCAACACCTATCAAATATTTCCTCAGAAATGCCAGATTGTTGGGATTTTAAAGAGTTCTACTTTTTTTTTTTCCTTTTTGACATTTAGACAGATTGAGTTTGAAAGAGGAAGTGACTCTGAGTCCAGACTGCCCCACACCACTGTCAGAGGAAATAACTGAAGTAAAATGAAGTGATAATATACTGTAGAATATTTAACAGAGTGAAAGGCAGAGGGAAATGGCAATCTGGGAATACACAACTGATCCCCAAAATAGACGCAGTCGCCTGTGCCAGAACAGATGCCAAGTACAGTAGGTCATAAAATGGTAAAATTACCTCTGCCCCGTGGGCTATGTGTTGACACGGGGGAACTGTTTCCCCAATAGTCAGAAGAGCTGGGGTCTTTATTCCCAGGTGCAGCTATCGGTTGTCACGGACCCTGCCAACTTTCCTTTCTACTCCTTTCTGTCTATTCACCAGTGAGAGCTGGTAAGTAACCACCTTAATGACTGCTGCATGTTGGGGGGAGAATTAATGGCCGAAAAAGTACAACTCTGGGCTCTTAGGTCACGTTGTGAATGAAATCGGAGGGTTCTGTGGAGAATATTAGCAAAGCTCTTTCCATTTCGTGGAAGACTCAAGGTGACCAGGGACATTTAGATTCCTCTCCTAAGGAAAGATATGATAAATAGAGTGGTGAAGGGAGAATACACCCCCTTCTGTGCGCTTAAGGAGCTATTTGCCACCTTCTGGGGCAGGGCAAAGAGTGCTTACGTGGTGTCTTAGGATGATGCAAAGGTTGAAAAATTGGCAAAACAAGACTTTGTCATTTGCTGAATGCCAGAGAGGCAGGAATGAGCCTCCAAGGCGGGGGTGAAGGGAGGGGAATCCTTTGAAAGAAGACCACTACCTCATTTTCATGGTGGAGTTGAGGAGACTGACACTTGAAGAAGGGCTGTTTGTCTTTATGCTGTATGGGTAAAAAAAGAGCAGTTAGTTTTCCTCACCTCCTGGAAGATTTTCACTGAATCCTTGTACTAAGGCTTTCTAGTCCACATGCGAGTCTGTGCTGGCCAGCCGTTGAAGGCTGAGATAATCATGAGCAGAAAGAATGAGGAGAAGTTTTTCTCTTGGATTTCTTCCTTCTTTTTTCTTTGTTCCCTCTTTTCCCCTTTCCTGCCTTTCTTTCTTCCATCGTTTCTTTCAATTTTTCAAATTTTCTTTCAAACTCAAAGACACACTGTAACATTATCCACAAAGGAAAAAAACAAAAAGAAAAAAACAACAACAAAAAACAGGTGAAAGAGAAAGGCGTTTGGGTGGAGAAATGAGTAGGGGAAAATGGCCAAAAAAGAGCCAGAAGAAATCTCAGCGGGAAGTTTCCCTGGGACGGCTGTTATAAGACAATATGCATTTAAGAAATCATATATTCACTATGGAAAGTTTCCCACTAAAAAATGATGATTCCTGAATCCTAAACATAGAAAAATGAAGTGATCTTAAATGCTGGCTGGAGGTTTTCCAGGTGTGTGAATCTATACGGTTTCACTGAAAAGGGAGTTGCTGTTCGTGAAAATTGTAACTCGCTACGATCTGAGGCAGGAACTAGAATAGGAAGAATGGTTTGCCCAGAATTTCTATTCAAACCCTGTGGTTTTCAGGATAGAAGTTTGTTCAGTCTTGGTATAAAAAAAAAAAAAAAAAAGGAACTTCTCATTTCAATGAAGAAAAGTTTATAAACACTTCAGAACATTTCTTCATCCAATAATTCTTTTAAAATGTTAATTTATAAGTCAGAGCTAGTTTTCCTTCAGATTCAGGGGGATTTAAAAATTGTTAAGGAGGGCATGATACTGGCAAATTAAATTGGACATTTCCCTCATATACAATGTTGAAAAAGTACTTCCACATTTCATGGGAACCAGTAAATAATTGGGATTATCTTTTCCTACTGAAGGATATGGAATAAGCAAAAGAGTCATTTGCAGTAGGAAAGCTGAAACAACTGTTTCCATTAGCAGAGAAATTAAATTCCTTAAAGAAAATTCGGGAAAGTGTGGAAACTAGAAAAAAGGCTTCTCTATCATGTGAATACAATGCTGTTCACACTTTGACGTGGATCCCCTTCTTGTGTTCCCTATGAATTCATTCTTTTGAATATCTGGTACAAATATTTGAATACAAATACAAATATATACAAATATTTGAATATTTGTATAGTTACAACAAAAAGATACTCAAAAGAATGAATTCATAGGGAACACAAGAAGGGTAACTATACTGTTTGCAAAATTTAATGATGATAATGATAATCATGATATCCATAAGTTATTAGCATCCACAGTGTACCAGCTGTATTATCTACTTCACTTTTAACCCTGAGGAGGAAGAGGAAGAAATACGAATTCAAACTTGCCCTAGGTGACATAGTAAGCGGCAGAGCTGAACTTGAACTCCGTTTTCTTGTTCTGTGCTTATTCCACCCCATTACACCTGGCTATTTCATCTGAAAATATTTAAGCTGCGATAAATGGCATTGTGTCCTCAAGCATTCCCCGCTCTTAGTAAGTGAAGATTTCCCCAAAATAGGTTCCGACATGAACTGGCACTGTGCTAGGACGATGATGGGCAGTGCACGTTTGTGGCAGTTTAAAATGAATCCAAGTTAACTTTTTTGGTTTTGTTTTGTTTGGCTCACAAAAAGGATTCTGCTTCATGCCAGAGTATGCTAAGTGGTGAAAATAGACATTATTTACTCTGGAAACTACACTTACTGCTAATTATTTATCTTACATACTGTTATGATTTTAATTTTGATGGAGTTGTAAGGTCCCCTCATCATATTCCCTTGTGCTGTGTTCTTGAATGCAAATTACATGAAAGTAGAACAATTTTCCTATACAAAGGGAAAGGATGGAAAAAGAGAGGCTGTCTGACAGCCTTAATTATTCAGTTTCTCTGTGATACGTAGGGCACTATTTGAACCTGGAGCAATTTGCTGGCATGAGAAGTATCAAAAGCATATTCAGGGGATGAGAGGAAGGATAACAGTTCCTTCTATTAGACTGGCAATTGACCATCTGCTTCAGAGGGTAGTGCTTAACCTGTAGGTAATCACAGTAAAATAGCTTGATGGTGTGTGTCAGACTTTCTATTTTTTCCTGGGTGGGGGTGGGGCGGGATGAGAGTGATTACAAGTGCAGACATATAGTTGCCCACATCTATGAGAATCACAGGCACATTCAGTACATTTTGGAGCACTTATCCTAAGACCAACCAGGAAAAAGGTATTGCATTCAATATTCAGGGAAATAAAATCAAACTTAAGCTCTGTCCCTAATATTTCCTTAGCAAGATCACTTGCAGCGTCAGATGAAATTTGTGGTTTGTCCCTCGTGCTCTTCCATTCCTCCTAGAAACACCATCTGAGGGCTCAGACTGTTACTGCCAAAGGATTTATTTTGAAATTTTAATTTATATATTATTTCAAGCTTTTTGGAAGTCATCCAGAACTTTTATTGGATATAGTAAAATTCTATGCATTTTTGTAAGAGAAGCATGCTTTTGTCAATTTGATTTCTATCTTGTGATATAGCCCAACAGAAGGGAGCATAACATTGGATAATAAACTTCTAGGTAGCTGCAGCAGAGGGAGTAAGTTTGATATTTTAAGACAGCAAGTGATCATGGAGTAATTTCTTTGTGTTTGTGTGTTTCTTTGTTTTTAGTAATGGGAATTTTTTTGGCCTAACCTGAAAGTTTGTTTTTGTTTTGCTTTGTTTTTGTTTTTACTGGCAAATAAATAGCTGGAGAAAAAAGAAAGCATGCACTCCCAGCGAGAGCAAAATTTCCACCCCAGCGTTCCACAGGCCTGTGCAGTAACTTACAACATCAGGAATACTTAGTGCTTGGGATTCTAGTAGTTCCTCCTTGGGCTTGAGTATTTCAAAACTCAGAAGAGTAAGGAATTTTAGAGGTATTGACTTATTGTATCATTTCTCCCACTACTCCACCAAGTGTCATTACCAACACAAATGCCGTAATGACCGTTTTACAAAGTGTTGATGAGTAGTCATTTACTACTCATTTAGCAAATATTTTGGGGCAACTTGCTCTGCGCCAGATACCGTTCTCGCTTCTTGGGGAAGTAGCAGTGAATGAAAACAAAACAAAACAAAACAGAAACAATACAAAACAAAAAAAATAATTCCCCACTCCTGTGCAGATTTACATGATAGTGAGGCAAACAGGCACTAAATAGGTACTTAATACACATATGGTATAGTAAGTAGTGATAAATGCTAAGGAAAAAATCAATGAGGAAAGGGGACAGAAAATACTAAGAAGGGTGGATGCTGGAATTTGAGGTACAGTGACATTAAAGACCCCCAAAGGAAGAGCAGTTATCTAAGGGAAAATGAGTCTTAACCTATTCTGTCCAAATGCCATGGCTACTACCCACTACCAGCCAGTATGGTATTGTGTGAATATCGTAATGAATAGCACAGACGTGGGGACTTTCCCATCACTGCAGAAAGCCTGAAGGGGGGAGAAAAAAATGAAGCAAGGAGGCCAGCAAGGCTGTAGCTGATTTATTGGTGTGGGAGGGAAATAAGAGATTTGGTCAGTGAGTTCACGAGGGGCCAGAGTGTGCAGAGCCTCTCGCTGGTCCTGCACTTTAAGGTATTACTCTGAGCAAGATGGGCAAGCTTTGGAATGTATCAAGTGGAAGGGTGACAGGATCTGATTTGTGTTACGTCAGGGTCACTCTGGCTCCTGTCTTGATAATTAAGTAAAAGAGGCCAAGAACACAAGTTAGGAGACCATCACAATTATCCAGGAAGAGATGATGATGGTTTGGAGCAGAGGGTAGCTGTGAGAAGTGGTAGATTCTAGATCTATACTGGAGTAAGATAAAGGCATGAAAACCACCCAGGGAGTAGTTATTACATTACAATGTAGATTCTAGACCTCCCACTCCCAGGAATCATGATTTGATCGAACTGTGATGGGCATATAAATATCTGTATATTTTTTTCTTCCATGTGAATTCTGATCCTGGTGTACCATCTTGTCCTCAACATATACCTTCCCGGGGCGCCTGGGTGGTTCAGTCGTTAAGCGTCTGCCTTCGGCTCGGGTCATGATCCCAGGGTCCTGGGATCGAGCCCCGCATCGGGCTCCCTGCTCCGCGGGAAGCCTGCTTCTCCCTCTCCCACTCCCCCTGCTTGTGTTCCCTCTCTCGCTGTGCCTCTCTCTGTCAAATAAAGAAATAAAATCTTTAAAAAAAAAAAAAAAAAAACATATACCTTCCCTGTATCCCATCAACATTTAGAAATAAACTTCGAAAAATCTGAAATGAATGAGTTTGGGCTCATTTAAAATTAACATTACAACTAATGCACATGAGGTTCTGATGAAGCAAGCATTTATGGAACTAAAAACCCACCGAAAGCATCTTTCATACCATTGTGAAGGATGGGATATTTGACAAGATTATTTTTTTGGTACATGTGTGTACATTCTCCAGAATTTAGCTAAAAAGCACACAGCTGATGTTTAAGCCAAAGCAAGATGCCATTTCCACTTTTTTTTTTTTTCCCCAGCATGGCAGCTATTATTTGGCAAACCAGATTACGTACATACCTTTCTCCTCTGAAAGTTCTTATAATTTTTCCCTATGAGATAAGACCATCCCATGATCTATTCTCTCTTTTTCATCAAGAGTACTGCCTACAACTCTCCATGATATGAATTTCATATTCAATATCAGCAAGTATTCATAAAATGTTATGAATAGTGAACAAATACTCACTTTTTAAATATTGAGATTAAAGCATGGGGTGCCTGGGTGGCTCAGTCGGTTAAGCATCTGCCTTTGGCTCAGGTTATGATCCTGGGGTCCTGGGATCCGGCCCTGCATCCAGCCCGCATTGGGCTTCTTGCTCCGTGGGGAGCCTGCTTCTCCCTCTCCCTCTGCCTGCCACTCCCCCTGCTTGTGCCCTCTCTCTCTCTGTGTCAAATAAATAAATCTTTTTAAAAAGATAAAGCAAACGTATTTTGCTGTCCTGTTTCAGATACAAATAAGTTCAAGTGAGAATTTTCTTTTTCCTTTTTCTGTTTTTTTGTTTTCCCTTCATTGCCTTAGAAGGTAAAATGGGATTAGAATAAAGGAGGCAATTGGAGAAAATGCATTTAAGAGAAGGAATAAGATCAATCAAGCTGAAGTGAGTAGTTACAATCTGCCTACAATCTGGCATAACTGTATTCATGATACAACTCTGAGAAAAAAGTGCTTTAAAGTATAATTTTCACATAAATCAAGTAGCAAATTAAAGGGAAAAATAAACCTAATATTGCCTTTAGGATTATGCACATATAGGTGAAGGCCTATGTGGGAGCAAACTATAGGAAAGTGAGTAGATATTATGGATAGATAGAGAGGATGAAAATTAAGGATGGGTGAAATTTCCTTCTCAATAAAATTTCTCTAAAAGTTTATGATTAGTGATTCATTCTTTTGTTTCAAACAACACTTTAAATATACCCCAGGGAGAATAAACTCATTTAGTCACAATGATTTCATGTGAATTAATTCATCAGATCACTTTTACTCCTGGCAGAAAATCCTGGGAAGGCTTTAAAGTATTTGATATCAGAAGTTTGAAAAGAAAGGGATGGGAACAAAGACAATACATTTCACTATTTTTTTAAGGTGCCAGTTCAGAGAATAGTAAGAATCTGCATAGAAGTAATTTCTGGAAACCCATGTTGCTTAGTGGCATTTTCTGAAACACAAATATGTTGAGTGTACTGTTCCACCAACTCCTATATCTTTCCTTGGACTTGATCCGTAGAGCAGTGGCTAAGAGCATGGTGATCATTCAGAGAGCCAATGGCATTGAGCGATGACAATGAGTAAATGCTTTCCATTCTACTCATCCCTCCATATTTGGCCAGTAATTTTATAACAAGAATAAGGATGGCAGAGAAACTTGAGCGAGGCAAAGAAATGTAGAGTGTGAGGGCAGGGAAGCCTGGAGAATCCATTCTTCTAATTTTTGGTCCATAGCTCCCCTACTATTACCCTTTGAATCAGTCATCGTTAATTTCCATCCTGTCTGCCTATCTGTAATATTCATTCCCTTTCTGATATTTGTTCCCATTAAGAAGTCTTTAAGAGCTGGCTCATGGAAAAATATTTGAGGGCTTTACTATATTTCTGAGTGATGGAAAGCATTCCTTTCATATATATATAAGTAATATGAGAACAAGTCTTGGGTGGGACTTTGTATAGGAAGCCATGCAAATAGCAAAAAAAATGAGTATTTCCCCAGAGGTGAAATGATAGTCATATTGCAGTGGTAGCAAAAAAAAGATTTGACGTACCAAATAGGTGTTCTCACCAAATAGGTATGGATGTATATATAAGCTATAAAATACCCTATCTTGTTTCTTAGACTAAATTATTTGTCATGAAGATGGTTTGTCCTATCGATTTTGGTCTTTCAAAAGTAAAGATAATTTTAAGTGCCTGGAATAAAACAAAATGTTATTGGAATGTTTAAAGCATCCTGTATATGACCCAAGAATAATATATGTCCTAAGTATTTCTCTATAAAGATATTCCACTAAAATTTTGCTACACAATAGTGAAAATAGAATGAAACATTCCATTCCAAGTGGCTCAGATTCAATGTCACATTAGCTAAAATTTGGGGGCACTTAATCTTTGGGGCACTTTATCTGCATTATCTCATTTAATAATTGTCCCAACTTTATGAAGTATGATGAAGCCCATTTTTCTACTGAGGAAACTGAGGCACAAGCTCACACAACAGGTAAGAAACCAAAGTCAACATTGCAGTCCTGCTAATAGAATTAGTTTGCCTTGGAGCTTGGATTCCGGGACAGGGTTGATAAAAGGCAATCAAAAACTACTCTTACAAATCTACTCTTATCAGCCTGAGCTTCCAATGGCTCCAGCAGTTCTGGCATTAAAACAACTGGGCAAATGTTTGACCGTTTGAGTTCAGTCGCTCTCCTGGGCTCTGGATGACACCACCTGCTCCCCACAGATTCCCATCCTCTCCAGTCCCCTGATGCTGCTCTTGTCATAAATGTCCTCTCCTGGAAGCCTCATGGCGGACCACCCTCCTTGCTTCTTTGCTTCTGGAATTCTTAATTTGTTTTTAACAGAGCCTACTGTATCTTCCCAATGTAGGCAGAGGACTCTTTTTCCTTTGGCCTGACCTGGTTTTCTCCTGAAAATATTGTCCCTGTGGCTCATGTAGTTGAGGCTCCTCTTTCTACCAGTCCCCAGGGGCCAGATGTGTGGTTTTGTACTGTCCTGGGTCCCCCCCACCATGAGGACTCCCTCCCTCTAAGGCTTGTGTCACCCATCTCTATCCCCCCTCCAGTCCTCCTCTCTGCTGTCAGGTAACACACTTCTAGTCACTCCCCTTTAAATCCACCATTCTGAAACCAATGTACATGAAGTTTCTTTTTAAAATAGATTTATTGACATTAAACAGAAGGATAAATTTAAAAAATGTATTTATAGAGATACAGAACTGTGACAAAAAACACAAAGTCTGAGGCACCCAGACATAAAATTAAAAAATCTAAGCTCTTTAATAAGCGTTCCAGAGCCTAGATCCATCCTGCTCGCCTCTAAAACATCACCCTTCACCACTCAATTCCTCACTCTTCCCATCTTAGCTGTGCAGAACCACGTGTGGTTAAGGGAGCATTCTGGGCTCTTTCCTGCCCCACTTCAAACCATACTCATGATGTCTCTTTGCCATTCCAATCCCAGACCAATTTATTTTAGGCTAACTCCTAGCCTTCAGACTCAGTTCAATGGTTATTTTTTACAAGACCGTTGACCCCATCAGGTTAGTGGTAGTGGTGGGAAGAGAAATTTAACTCTGAAGCCAGCTCTGTCATGTCGTGGTTTTACAATCATCTATTACATGTCTGTCTCCCTCACTGCTCTGTGGGTTTCTTAAAGGGATGAACTATGGTGCAATTGTTTCTTCCCCCTCCCAGCACATAGTGGGATGCAGAGCATTTGGTGAATGCTTGCGGAATGAATGGATACCACCAAAGTCTCTAGGGGCAAAGACTCACTTAAAATATCTTCCCTGTCATTATTGCCTTTAAGTTCTTCATTGTTAGCACAAGGTCCCAAATGTGATTTCAAAGTTGTAATTTTGCATTTCAGAAACAGAGTGATGTTGTGATTTATTTTTCCGGAGTCAGGGCTGCCTTTTACATTTAGGGCTGGGCTGGGTGAGCACACACTTGAAAGTTTTGTCTGAACACTCATGGTATTTATAAGTATTTATAAGTGCCCTATTCGAAAAAATCAAATGCTCTTGAAATCGCAAGATCTTTCATTTTAAATAACATTCATAGTAGGTGTCCCCTGAGTAAAATAAATGTAAAATCAGTATGTATCAGAGGGAACATTTAAACATTTTAATTGAACTGCTAACCTAATCAACTCCATCATCTGATATATGCCCTCTCCATTCTCATTTCCTGAAGCAAAGAACGAGAAGTGTACCTTGTTCCAAGATGTGCATTATGTGAGTGCCGCTTAATCAGCACATACAGGTTTTTGTCTTCCAATATACTTTCCTTCATTCTCTTGACTCCACTTGGCCTTTATTTTCCCCATAATTTCCAGAATCTTTGTTAGGCTCCTACTGAGAACTCCAAACATAAAGGGGATATGTTTGGCCTTAAATAAGAAAAGTTCTGTGATCTCGGAGGCATGTGCCATATGGACTCTTACAGAGGCAGACACTGGAATGCTTTCTTAGAAGACTCCGGAATGTTTCCAGAGATGCAGGCATGCAAATTAAAACTCCGGCAAGGGCAGGGCTGATTTACTGTATGCATTTGCCAGAGGCTTTACCAGAATATTTTGCAGTATGAATTGTAAACTTTTTTTTTAATAGCAAGAACAAGGGAGACATTATGAGCCTTGTTATATAGACAAGAAAGGGTTGGGGGAGGTAAATGGATATGCTTTTAACGTATGTTAATATATGTCCAGTGTGCCTCCTTTCACTTATTTTATCGCAAAATTTGGTTAGCAAAAATCAGTGAAGGGAAAAAGGTTTTCAATAAAAGAAGGAGGTAATTCCGATGAGGAGGAGAAGAATGGTATTTTTTGGAGGCAGTAGCTTTGTAGAATGCTATAATGGGCACCAGGAGTGTAAAGAGGTTAGTCCTGCAGTCTGCTCACATTGCATCTTTGGAGATTCGAGTGTTTACTGTGTTTTCAATATGCTGTGAAATGGTAGCATGGCATCACTAGAGTGCCAGGAGGCAGCACTGGCATTTCTATGGGCAGATGGTCTGCAGAAAGAGACCAGCAAAGAACCTATAGAAGTTCAAGCAGGTGCTGCAGCTTTAATGTAACTTAAATTTCCAGAGCCACAAGTCTCAGGGAAGTTAATGATTGTGGTTTTACAAGAAAATATACATATAAATCATCACCTGGCAGTTCCGAGAATAAACACGAAAAGCGAGTTGATTACCAAGGACTCCTTCCCTGCTATCCTTCATCCTACCTCCTAATTCCCCCTAAATGTTACTCTAAATGTATACTCTATACCCAAAGCTATCATCTAAATAATTGTTTTCAAAGAGCTATTTGAAATTATAGAACAGATTTTGCTTATTGCACAAACCTGAAATGGCTGTACATAAAATAACTCCCCAGTAATATTTACTGACTAGCAACAATTTAGAGTGCACACATTTGCATATTGAAAGCTCTTATAAACAACTATCTTTTAAAATATCCAGTGAATTGGAGAACCTGTGGGTAGATCACAGTTTTAAAATCAGAAAGAGAGGGGCACCTGGGTGGCTCAGTCAGTTAAGCATCTGCCTTCGGCTCAGGTCATGATCCCAGGGTCCTGGGATTGAGCCCCGCATCAGGCTCCCTGTTCAGCGGGAAGCCTGCTTCTCCCTCTCCCACTCCCCCTGCTTGTGTCCCCTCTCCCGCTGTGTCTCTCTCCGTGAAATAAATAAATAAAATCTTAAAAAAATAAAATAAAATCAGAGAGTCATTTACAGAGTCCTTGGAAACAATGCTTTTATTACCTGATATTCTGGACCCGATTTCTTTAATTAAACAATTAGTACAGTAGAAAAAAATGCCCAGCAAAATTTTAAATGTGTCATAAAAGTGGTTAGTAATGTTCAAAATTTGCTGAAGTAGATCTTTCCAATATCCTGAAGGATAGCATAAAATTATTAATTTGGCTTTTATTTGAGAAAAATCAGAGCTTTTAAAGCTACAGTTCTCACTTTAATTTTCTGAGCAGAAAAATGTATGATTAATTAGTAAACAAAACTTTAGCATAGGTCAGAAACTATTTTTCAAAAAATATTTAGTAATTCCAAAGTAATAAGTGCACATTTTTCCCAAAACGCACATATAACAAAACAAAAATCTATGCTCATGCACTGACCGTTGCCAACCAAGTTGGCACAGCATTTGTGAAAAATACCGCATGAGAGTTAGAAGCGTGGATATAACTTTAAGAACCAACGACCAATTCTTAATGCCGAGGTACTGATTACTAGTAGTTTTGGTTTTTTTTTTAATACTAAGAATGTTCTTCCCATAAACTTTGTACTTGAATATTCTATTCTAGTACTGTGAGCAATAATGCATTTTTTTTCTAACACCTGTCAATTCTTCTATTTCCTAAATCTCCATTTATTCTCCAAATTCTCTGCTTTTGGCTGATGCGTACTTACAGCTGTTGATCATTAAGGTTACAGCTGGCCTGTAATGAAGTAGTCTTTGCAAAAAGAAAAATTATTTATGTTTCTTCTCATGTTCCAGTGGACATTAGCTAAAGCAAGTCCAGAAGCAGATAGCCAGCCCTGTCCATTCAGCTGGTTAGCAGCATTACACACTGGCCTGCAAATCACTCTTTCTGCAGCTCATTTGAGTTTACAAACATTGAATAGGGAATATCATATGTTGTCAACTAGATTCCCCGGGATTTACACATGTGGCAAAACTACTTGTCTATAAAACAAAACAAAACAAGTATTCACGTGTATTTGGAATAAGAACCTTTCAGAATTTAGCTATGTAGGTGGTGGTACATTCTGGTTGCCCTAATCTCCCTAGAGTAATATCAGGGTGATTTTATGCACAACTGTTTGACAATAGACCCTGGCACAGGTTATTACATTGCTGAAGTAACCCAAATTATACAAATTGAAACAGAGAGGCTTTTCTCTTAAATAAAATGATCACTAGGAATCCTCAATCAGGGTGAAAAAAAATTCCACCTCTACCAAAAATTGTTTCCTAAAATGATATCATTGTTTTGCTACATATAAGTCTACGAAAGTCAAAGAACTGACACCATAGTTTTAGTAATTAGTGCCTTTAATTCGAACTTGTCTGTCACAAAGTGGTAGTCTTCATTTCATCCCATCATCAGCCCAGTTACCCAATAAATGTTGAAAGCAGTAGGGAGAGCAAATTAAAATGAATCTACTTCTTAGTATTTGCCACAAATTAAATACTCTTAAAAGAAAAAAGCATTTCAAATCTAAGAAGAAGAAACAGTGCTGGTTGATGAATATTTCCACTTTGAGTTATATTTATGTCATAAAATATTTTATTTGCCTCTGTGTAAATTGTCAGCAATCTCTCCCTTATATCTGAGTCATCCTTAAAGCTGCAATGGCATGGTTTAACTGTTACATGGCCTTGTGATGCTAACAGTTGAAAAGTAAGCTAAGCAAAATATAAAACAGAAGCAATGATAAACTTTAGAACAGCTAACTCATCTCTGAAAGAATGGGGGAGAAAGTAGAACAATCTATGGACAAAAAATAAAACAACTAAAAGTATTTTGAAAAACAGATTCTTCAGGAGAAAAAAAAAGAAGTCTGCAAAATAGAGCTAGGAACCTGTGATAGCAAAATATCTTAGACTGTGACATCAATATTCTTAGCTGAGTTGGCCGCATAGGTCTTTGAACAGAAAACTCAAGACTGCCTGGATGCAACAAGCATTCACAATTGAGGAAGTAACTGGCTTAGGATATGGTGTTATTCAAAATGGGTCTTTTCTGTTTTGAAAGGCAAAATACTTTCTTAATACTTATTTCAGATACTAGGACATGTTTCTCTAGTGTAGGCATGTTAACCCTTGATGTGCTGGATACTGTATTTTAAAAGAAATAGAAAAATCTGGAACTCCATTTCATGTAAGAAAGCATATGGCTTGAAACTAAATATAGTTTAAACATATGAAGCATATTAAATTAATTATTATAATTTAAGTGATTTGAAAAATGTCTTCAGTTTTTATGACATATGCTTCTAATGATTCACATTACCTGTAGGTACTTCAAAAGCATGGGGATTCAGATTCTCTTCAGTAATTAGGGGGTCAAATGATATGCTGGCTATATTAGAGAAAAGAGCCTTGGGAACATGGGCCATGTACCAAAATAATAAGCTTCAACACAGATGGGAACCAAGCCTCAAAATGTTCTGCAATTGTACCATTTTGAATACTGCACTTTAATGCTATGAGGAAGTATAAGAGCTGTATTTAAAGAGTTTAATATAATATTTGTACCTGAAGTTAAACAAAACATCCATTTTGCCCAAGGATTGTCCCTCTTTAGAGCCCTCTTTTTTACCTCCTAGATTGTTCTTTGTCAGATGCGTTTCCATGTACTACTACACCTGAGAGCCCTGATCTAAACCAGGCTGGCTTACTTACTTATTTATTTATTTACTTACTCATCTATAATTCCACAAATATTTACTAAGCACCCAGAATATATGTTCTAAGCACTGCTTTAGGTACTAAGGAGATGTGGTAAAGAAGAGAAATAAGGTTGCTGTCCTCTTGTAATTTTTTACTCCCACTGGCAGACAGACAATTTTAAAAAAAGAAAGAAATTAAGTAACTCCAAATATGGAAAGAAAAATCAGAAAGGAAAACTGACAGAGAAAGATTGGTGGGACAGATATAAATCTCTTTCGTTGGGTCATTTGCAGAAGGCTTGCAGAAGCCAGACGATCTTTTGTTGAGACTTCAATAGTGAAAAGGCAGTGATGGTGTTTTTTCTCTTGGAGAAACAGACAGGTGATGGGCCTTGAGCTGGAAATGACCTGGGTAAGAAAGAGCAAGAAAGCCTGGTGGCTGGAGCATGTGGGCAGAAAGGAGAAGAAATGAAGTTGAGTGTTGAGTAGAAGTGAGACCATGTAGAGCTGAAGCAGTAGGGAGTCTGTGTTTTATTCAACCTAAAATAACAGCAAAGCTATAATTATGCTACTAGCAAGAGGGAACTCATCGAGCGCTTATTATGTGTTAGGCATTTCTTTAAGCACTACACATAACCTCATCTATCCCTTATCGCTATCTCCATCTCATAAATGGGAAAATGAAGCACAGAGAAGTAAAGAAACTTCTCCAAAGTCACCCAGCTCGTAAGAAATGGAGTCATTTGCTGATAAACACCACACCTCCTATATCTAAAATAAATGGCAAACATGCATGTGATAATTCTTAATCTTTCAATTTATCCCATGCCCTTAAATATGCATTACATGCCCACTTTCTGCAAGCCATTATATTTAGTACAGCTAGAATGCCATCTTACTCTGTGTTTTATTTGTCTGGACTCATGTCTTACAGGGACATGCTATATAGGAGATCGCATGGTCAAGTAGGAAAAGCACCAGTCTCAGGAATTAGTGTTCCAGTTTAACAGGCTGAAAAGAGTAGTACTGAAGAGCACGGCTGTAGAGTTAGACTAGTTTTGTGCCCTCAGACAATGATTTGATCACTTTAAGCATCATCTTTAAGCTGTTGCTAAAATACAGGTAATAGTACCACCCTCATGCAGGTATTTATTCATTCACTTAACAAATATTTATTGAGTGTTTTGCATGTGCTAGGCACCATCCTTATCTATAAACAAATTTAAAAATCCCTACCTTTATGTAATTTCCATTCTATTAGGACTGGAAGAACTCAGACGTGATTAATATATGTTAAAATGTATAGCAAAATATATGGTATGTTAGATAGTGTTATGCGATGTGGAGAAAAAAACCAGAGCATTAAGAATGACAGGAAGTATCAGGGTGGGGAAAATGACTGCATTTGGGGTAGGGAGCCCAATTTAGGCATCACCTTGTCAAAGTGACATCTGAGGAAAGATTCATTTTAAAAAAAGAGAAGATCAGAAGCAGAGACTGTGAGTTGAGAGAAGATGTGGGGTATTAGAGAAGGGCAGCAGAAAGGATCATGATATAGGATTTACCAAGGCAGACTAATCATTGTGGTTTTTACTCTGAGTGAAATGGACAGCCAACGGAGGTCAGGGAGCAAATGAATGACATAATGTGACCTGTGTTTTGACAAGACACTCTGGCTGCTATGAACAGAATGGACTGTTGTGGAGGGAATATAAGCAGTGAGGTCCCTTAGAAAGCTATCACAGTACTCCTGGTGAGAGACTGGTGGCTTGGACCAGGCTGATAGCAGTGGAGATGGTAAGAAACAGTTATATCCTCGATATATTTTGAAAGTAGAAAAGACAGGATTTGCTGAGGGATCAGATGGATATGAGATGGGAAAGAAAGACAGGGCTCAAGGAAAACTGCAGTCTTAGGTTATTGTGAAGAATCCACATGATCCTACCTAGAGAGCATCCAGTGCAATGCTTTACAGAGTGCAGGCTACAAAACTGATAATTCTCATATGAATTTCAGCATGTACCTCTTAATTTCTTCATCCAGTAAATGGCCATGGTTCTACCTATACAATTGGTTTGTGGTCAGGAGCATGGATGTAAATATCAAAGCAGTTTATCTACTTAAATACTCATAGGAGATGTTCAATAAGGATTCAAGGGAAGAAGTTTACACATGGCCTTTATGAACAACAGGCGACCACTAACTATATTTGGTACTTATAAATCCTTTATAGGAATGCCCAACATACTAAAGCGAGAGGAACCAGAAGCAGTAGGAAGGGGGGGCATATAAGTAGGCTCACACATGAGAAAGGGGAAGGCTCTGGGGGATGTTTTGAAGATAAGTCAAGGCAAAGTTCTCTAGAAGGCTAACACGCAAAACTCTTGAGGCTTATTTTTGGGTTAGGATAAACTAACATGGAATTACAGATTTCTAGTAATAAAGTCATTAGTCTGAAGAAGAAAGATTAAATATAAAAAGAGCTTTTAGGTAGGGAAGAGTAAATTTTAAACTCTCCTATTTAGAAAATATCTAGATAAATGCAACTAAATAAATCAGCAGGGAGACCTTCTGATTGATCTTTTTAATGGCTATGTGATGATGATAAGTGGATTGTTACTTTCTACCTTTTTTTGCCTTCAAATGGAGATCCTAAACTGCAGTCATATAAACTAGATAGAGGGAAAAGGCCACTTTTATAAAAACGGAACTATTTTGTTATATGTCTATGATTAAGAGTGCTAGTATAGGGCTCTGTAACCCATACGTTCACGCGAGGTGTCTTTTTTATATTGAAAAAGTATATACAAGTTCCATCTGCCTGTTAAGTTTCAACATTTCACAGAACATATTAGACAAGTCACTAATTTTTGAAAATGCTAAAGAACTGCGGGAAGTGAAATCACTAAAGGAGGATATAATTTGCCATAATTAAAATGGTGGCTACCAGAGTGTATGAGAGATTATTCTAATATTTTAATTATTTAATAATTATTTTGAATTTTTCATTAAATTGCCAGCTTTATAATGAAGCTATTGACAGGCAAGTGCTGTTCTAAAACTTGTACCTCCATCTGCTAACACATGGCACTCAACAGTTCTGGAAACTGCCTGCCATTTTTAGAGTCAGGTGCTTCTGTGGTTATCTTCGGAAAGGTATTCCCCCTTGGAACTTGCATTTTAATTACTGATTATTTTTTTCTGCCTTATTTCTATGTAGTGATCGAGGTACTTGATTGAGCTTTATTTAAATAGGACATATGCATTGTTTCAAACTAGTTTTGCCTAAGAGGTGAATAGGAGTACAGCAACCATGCTACTTATTTGAATCTCAAATACGTTAGCAACTATTACCTTCTGTCTTTCATTTAGCTATTATACAATAAAATAAAGAATATTACATGTACCTGAATTAGAAAAGGTATTTTTTCAACTCTGATTTCCACATTATTTGCTTAAAGCTAGCAATGTATAATTGCCTTTAATGTTTACTATTCCAACTTTAAAGTTTTTCTTTTTAATCAGAGAAAATCAAGTTGCTGAAACACAATTAGGATTTTCTCCAATTACATTACCATTAGGCAGTGCTGTCTTTTAGCTTTGGAACAGCCTCTGTCATGGAATATGGAATATTTAGCATTTAAGGGTATGTTTCTAAAAGCAACAGATTAGAGATTCATAGAAATGCTATGTAACCGATGTATTAAAACATTCCTAGTGCCTCAGTGTATTTGGTATATGTTTAAAGTTTCAAAGAGCAATAATTCTGTGTAGAATGAAGGACTTTACGTAAGTTTGACATTTTGAGGGTGTATTTCTGAATTATTTGGATAATATTTTAAATGTAAGAGGATATGTCAATTCCCTTTAAGAATTATCAAAATAGTGTTAGTAATTTCTCCTTAAATATTTTTTTAAAATACAAAAAGTTACTATTGGCCTGAGATTAACGATGGAAAGTTTTAGACGGAAAGGAAAATTATTCAGAAGGTTGCAAGCAATTAGTTATAAATGAGAATCATTAGGTCAGCTGTGTCACATCCCAGGTCTAACAGAAGAGAAAGCTTGTATTTATTTTATTTTAATCTTAATTTTAATTTTCATGTGGATTGAAATAAAGCTATCTTATTTCTTCCAGAACTAGCTTAATTTTACTTTTTTAAAAAAATTAATTTGTCTTCTGTTTAAGAAACCATTTTACGATTTGGAAACTATTGTGACTGACATCAGAAATTCCAGACTATTTTCCTATAAAATTTCAGAGCTATTTTTTTTAATGAAAAGCTTAAAATAACTCTTCAAATCTTCAATAACATGGAACTTTTTCCTCGTTATGAAAAAGAAAATCACATCCTATGTCACAGGCTTATAAATTCTTACTATTATTACAATATGGCCAACAAGTTGGTTATGAAATATGCATATGGGTAGTATAGCAGTCAGATTTCGGCATAGTGATACTGAAGTCTTGATGATATGTTTACATAATCAGTCTAGAAATTAGTGTAGAAATCCTGAAACTATCACTTAAAAATCTTCTGTGCATTCTAAACTATACATATTACCTTTCAGGGAGAATGGCCATGCAGGTATTGTTATTCATACATTTAATTAAACAACAAGAAAAAAAAAGCTATATACTCAGCACTTCTTCCACTGATAGAATTTTTGGCAATGGTATATTTGGCCCTTGCAAAAGTCTAATTTAAGCTGTTTTTTGATTAATAAGAAAACCAAAGTGCAAACTGGAAGAGAAGCTTTTAATTATATCAGTGGCTATAGAAGGATTAAAACTGGGTCAGGAAATGATCTAACACTATGAGTTCAGTTCTGCCTTTTACAGATAGAAGTCGCACCAAATAACCTTGTTCTTTCATGTTCGAAAACTGGAAAACAAGTTCACTTGCTAAAAGACAGAGAAGTTCATCTAAGATCAAAATCATAAACTGCGAGTTTTACTCTGGCTTCGTGTCTAACTTACTCCCAGGCATTGGCCAAGTTACTTAAATCTCAAATGGTTCGTCTATAAAATGGGGATTACAATAATCCCTTGCCCTGTGATGATGCACAGAAAATGAAGCCTTGCTCTTAATGTTGTTTGAAGTTCTTCACTAAGCGGTAAGGCATTATTCAGACATGTGTAGAGATTATCATCTGGAAGAAAATAGTATTTGAGAAAAGAAAAATCAAATAGGTCTGTGACCAAATATGACGACTCTGTTAGGGATTATGTGGAAGATTTTTAACACACACAACATGTATCTTCATTCTGTCTACCTTGAGTGTTACTAAAAATAAAAGCTTAAGAAAGACATTATACAAAATAAAAAAAAGTTAAAAGGAAAAGGTGAAACAGAGCTGCTATCTAGGATAGATCTACAGAAAAATCAAGGGAAGTGTTTTTGTGTTCTAGTAAGAACAACTGTAATAGATGAATTACTTGGGCAGAATTGAAGCAAAGAAAGGATCTGGGGTCTGTGAGCACTTCTGGTCCAACTTTTAATTATGCAAACCTTTAGACACAATTTCTAAAAACGGGAAGACATTCAAGCCGAGAAATTCTTCCCAAACTCCGCTTGCAGCATAGCTCATCAAATCATTGATTGCTCTGAAAGGTAACAAGGATGCTCAGCAAATGCAGGTCTCCTAAGGGCCCAGGTACAGGGAGATTCTACTCTATCAAAACGGCAGCGGCAGCAGCGACAACCAGAATAACAATAAAATGAGCACTTTCAGCTTGACTTCCATTTTTAAAAAGACGGTTGTAATAAATTCTTGTCTGGTTCTCCAATCTCTTTTAGAAAGCATTTCAAAGCTTTCTAAAGGCAAAGGATTAAAAAAAAAAATTTATGGCTTCCTATAAGAGGGATACAATTTTCTTCCAGTTTTCGAAGCTTTCAATACCCTGTCTTAATGCAAATCATTCTAAAGTGCTTTAAAAACAAACAGGAATATTTCAGGCTAAAGAAGCACTCCACCCTGACAATTTAACAGGAGAGAATGTTCAGAGGTAATAAATACATATTTCTTCTTAATATCTTAAAGGTATCTATTTTTTTCCCTCCATTTGGCATGAGGAATGCCAAATGCAGAGTGCGTGGGGATAATTTTCAGTTACAAATACAAAATTTTCCTTCAAGGAGAAGTGTGTGTTTTCTTAATCGCTGATAATAAAAGGCATCTGTGCCCTTGTTCATCTGGCAATTTGAAGGGTGTGAAACTGTCACGCACACATGGGCGCACGCACGCGCACTCACACATACACACACCCCTCTTCTCTCATATGTTAAAATCCCATTAGAATAATCATCCAGCACCCATGAAATTTAATGACCAGCAGACATTTTATTAAAAAGAAAAATAAACCTTTCCATGGACATTTTATACTATTAAACTTAAAAGATCCCAACCGATGGGGGGTAGGGGGAGGAGGGATTGCCCAGAGCACATGCATTAGTCAATAAGAAACAGACTGCTTTGATGTGTTTTGGCTATCACAAGCCAAGTTCCTATTAATTATAGGTTGCTTTACCTTCCGACACATAATTTACATTTATTAAATGTAAAATATATTTTATATCATGATTATACCAGAGCCAGGCTAACTGGTGATTCTTCTTTTTTCTGTATTATATGATGACAATAACTGCTATTACAAAACTTAAAATATTTCGGACTGAGGATGACACCCAAAGTATTAACATCTCAGGAACACCTTAGAGAATAATCACCAGGAGGTAAAAATGAAGCATTTTAAGATCATTCAATTCAACCCTATATAATTCCTTTTGTTTACCTGAATTTGATTGAGGTCAATAGAGTTTTTGTTTTCTGTTTTATATAAAACCATTCATCCCGATTTCACTTATTAACACAAATAGGAACTTTGCATAGTTTGATTTTACTAACCAAAAAGTACTCAAAATCTGGTGAATTAATCCTGTCTATATCCTGAAGCTCTATAATATATAAAATTTGAGAAGACACACCGTGTGCAAAAAAATATAATTTTTCCTTCAAGATTCATGGTGGGTACATGCAAGATTTGTATCCGAAAACAATCTTAAATTTCTTCCTGAACTTTCACAAAAAAAAAAAAACAGTAGAGTACAGAGCATAGACATAGCAGTGAAAATTCTTCCAAGAAAATATGATTTTAATATTAAAAATCGGGGCACCTGGGTGGCTCAGTCAGTTAAGCATCTGCCTTCGGCTCAGACCGTGATCTAGGGGCCCTGGGATCGAGCCCCACATTGGGCTCCCTGCTCAGTGGGGAGTCTGCTTCTCCCTCTCACTCTCCCTCTGTGCTCTTTCTCTCTCAAATAAATCTTTAAAAAAATATTAAAACTCAGATCTGCATACTAAATAAACCTTTGGTTTCAGTTTACTTTAATCAGAGGAGAGAGGATGAAAAATTATTTAATTCCCAACTGGACAGTGACTTTTAAATTGGAGAATGCCAGAAAAGATTTTGGATATGGTACATTTAAAAACACATAATTAAATTAATAATAAAATAAACAGCCCAACATTTTATTTATTTTTATCATTATTACTTTTGTGACCACTCAATTCAAGTAAAAGGAAAAACTAAGCCGTTCATCTGTGAGAATTATGCCTGCCATAAGCCCAGTAAAATTACTGCTGGAAAAGCACAATGCTTCTCCACTTCTCACCCCCTGATTTTTACAACATAAATGTTCTTGCAGATAACACAATCATGTTAAAGGACACAAATTTTTCTATTAAAAAAAAAACACAATTAAGTCAATCAGAGAAAGACATGTATCATATGACCTCACTGATATGAGGAATCCTTCACCTCAGGAAACAAACTGAGGGTTGCTGGAGTGGTGGGGGTGGGAGGGATGGGGTGGCTGGGTGATAGACACTGGGGAGGGTATGTGCTATGGTGAGTGCTGTGAATTGTGTAAGACTGTTGAATCACAGACCTGTACCTCTGAAACAAATAATACATTATATGTTAAAAAAAAAAAAAAAGAAGATAGCAGGAGGGGGAAGAATGAAGGGGGGGAATCGGAGGGGGAGATGAACCATGAGAGACTACAGACTCTGAGAAACAAACAGGGTTCTGGAGGGGAGGGGGTGGGAGGATGGGTTAGCTCGGTGATGGGTATTAAGGAGGGCACGTACTGCATGGGGCACTGGGTGTTATACGCAAACAATGAATCATGGAACACTACATCAAAAACTAATGATGTAATGTATGGTGATTAACAAAACATAATAAAAAAATTTAAAAATTTAAAAAAACACATTAATTTGATAGATGCCAGTGCTCATTTATCATGAATATAATTCAAGTATAGTAATTGCAATTAACTAGCATAATTAGGGGGTGTACTTTGATTTCAAGAAAGCCAACCATGTTGAAATGTGTGTGTGACTCAAACATTGGTGATAACTCAACTTCCAGAAGCCACCAGGTTATGCATTTCCCCGAAGCAATCCCATCTGTAGAGTCAGCATCATTTGTGGCACTAACAAGATAAAATACAGATAACAGGACAAACGTTGCCCACATGGCTTGACAGAGGAGAATGTAACTGCCTTGATCCCTGTGGAGTTGCCCAGACTAAAGATCCAGGACAGTAGACTATGACCTGCCCTGGCAACAAACTTCGCACCACCTTTTCTTTTTTCTTTCTTCCTTTTTTTTTTTTTTTTTTTTTTGGTTCAGACTACTTTAAGGCACGGTCCCTGCTGGGGACCTAATCTACAACAAGTTTTTCGACCTCCTGCTTCTACAGCTTAATTATTTAGGATCAAATAGACAACTAGATACATTAACATTGACCCTAGAAGCCAAACCTGTTACTCTCTTCAAATATTCAATTGACCTTCCAAAGTAAATATTTCCCCCTGACCCCTCTACCACTCATTTTCTCTTAAATTGGTTGCTAAGGCTTTGAAAACTCTCCTGATATTTTGCAAGCAGCTTTAAAGTAAACAATCCCTGACTGTATAATTTTAACCTTATTGACTGGTGCATGGATAGAAACTGAAGCACAGAAGGGGTCCAACAGAGTTAGCATTATGTTAATCATCCCGACCTTTTTTGCTCAAAAGTAAGAGATCTTTGCAGCAGGCTTACAAATCTGCAGCTTCCATGGGAGCAGAGAGCTTGCTTTGTTTTATGCCAAGAGAATCTGCTTTAAAAGAATGAGGTGAGAGTGTGTGGAGGGTATCAGCACCATAAAGCAGAATAAAAACTAACCTGAAGCATAAAAATATAGGTCACAGCTATTTCCATGGCACAAGTACCACTGGCTACATCACTTACACCCAGATAATTTTGGGAAAAACTACCGGCAACAAGAAGTGCTTAAGTGGACAGCAAACACATCTTGTCTTAACAAGGTACTTCGGGTTCCATTTACAATCTGTTGAGCTTAACATCACTCAACTATATTGCGTGCCTTAAAAAAATAATGTAAATGAGCTAAAAGTTGAACAGTGCCTTTGCCTGTGTGTGTGTGTGTGTGTGTGTGTGTTTTAAGTTTAGGTGGTAGGGCATGGAAAAGGAAGAATGAATACTGAAAGCCAGCTGTATTACTTTAGTATACAGAAAAAGAAAACCAAAACATAATGAGGTTTACAGCATTAGTGGCCCATTCTGAAAGGATGCCTTTTTGAAGTAAACACACACATACCCCATACGAATCCATTCCATTTCCAATGAACTGAAGTGAGATGGTGGTAATAGGGCAGAATAATGCATCCACTCCAGTTGTAAACAGACATTTTCCTACACGGGGCACATAATCCCTGCTGACACCAGTCAGAGTGACAGAGTGACACACAGGCAGCAGGAGCGAATAGCTCCTTTTGTTTGTCCCCCCCTTACATTACCCTAGAGTCCATTTTATAACTCCGACTTAACAGTGGTGGAAGACGCACTCTGTGGGTTGATAAGGGAAAAATGAGATTAACCAAGTGAGCAAACAGCCTCACCACTATCTGTGATGTGGGAAGCTGAACAACGCAATGAGAGAAGGATCTCGATTTTACCTTTTCATTCGTTCTCTTTCCTCCATTACCCGCTCTATTTAAGAACCTTTTCATGCTTGTAAAATTCCCTTTCCTGGTTCATGTAAAAAGAGTAATAAAATCATTATAGTCTTCCTTCGCCAAAAGGTACTTTAGAGACTAATCTTAATTTAGATCCAGACACTGCTAAGTCAAATACATCAGTGTTGGGAAAACGAATTAGAAGGGAGGTCATTTTTCTTACTAATTTTTTTAAAAGGTGTTGCAGATTGAAAATGCCTTAGGAATCATTCCTTAATGCTATGGCTACATTACAAAGTCATAATTCTCCCACTTTGACGCTTGGGATTTTCAGTGGCTTATTTTAGGAATCTACATTAGGAATTAATTTTTTGCTTACTGGTCCATACCAAGGCTGAGATTCACTTTACTGAAGTGGAACAAAAATCAAAATTTCAAAATAATTATTTTCTAAAGAGTCTCACCACACAACAGGTAGATATGGCCCCCAAATAACAACTTACGCTCTTAAAAAAATCCTGCAGAAAATATTTGCACATAGTTAACAATGTCTTCCTTACAGAAATAAGCAGACTAACATGTGTCTGTCAACTTGTCTACTTTTTTCGTGCTTTTTTGCATCTTTTCCCTTTAAATGAAGCAATATGTTTGTTTATGTTTTGATCCTAAGGGGAAAATTGATAAGATCTCAAACTGGAGAGTATACCTTTCATTGTAGATGAAAAAGGAAATGAAAGATTTTTTCCATCACTAAACACTTGTTATTGTCTGAACACAAAAATAATAGCATTTAATGAAATGACAATGCTTTTTTTTTTTCCTTTCACTTTGGTATCTATAAGAATCCACAGTGGCTAAAGGGCAGAAATGCCAGTCAAATTTGGGGACCTGAAAGTATTTCTTAAGGGCCGAGCATGTTACAAAGAAAGGGATGATATATTAAAACCAAGATGCTGATTTGATCTGTTGACTGAATCTGTTGAGGTAGTTAGACCCAAGAATGGTTGTGAATATTTTCCTTCCCAAATAACCTAGTTTGAGCAATTCTTTATCTTCTTTCTAAAGAAATATAAGTACCCTCCGAGGAATCTCTGAGATTGCTTTCGTGCATTTGTAATCCAGCAGCTATGAGGACCCCATAGAGCCTTCTGATGAGCATTGTACAGATTCTTTGTACATGAACAACTTATTTTATAGTATAGTAGGACACCCGTTTTGGAGGCGATTGTCATCGCTCTGACTACATAATGTGAAAAGTTGCCAAGAGTTCTTTGCTGCTTTTCAGATTCACTTGTCATGAACAAAATATGTGATTAAGTTCCATTTTCTCCAAAAGGAACTCTATTTGATTCTCTACTTGGGAACAGAAAGGGAGAAGTAAAAGGGTGTCAGGTTTTAGCTATTCCTTGCCTTGTTAATCCCTAACATCTGGAATTATAGGAGCATAATGAATATGTAGATTACACTGGGTAGTGTCACATTTTTAAATGCACTATTTCAGTTTTTTTGGTAGTGTTCAACGATTCATTAGTTGCGCATAACACTATTTCAATTTTTTAAAGGAGTGTTAGTGTTTCTCTATGGAATGCAGCAATGCAAACCCCCTTTCACGGGCACATTATTACCCCTATGTTTTAGCAGATAATTTTTGGTTTTCATATTTTCAATGTAGTTGTAGTAGATTGCATTATCCAAAGATGGCTACAACAGTATTTCCCATACCGCATTCCCTTCTTCCAGTGTAACCTTAACACTCCTCCCATCAAGAGGTAGAATCAACCCTCTGTTCTTGCAACTGGGTAGGCTTTTGTGACTATTGTGACCAATAGATTATGACAGAAGTCACCGTGTGTGCCTTCTGAGGCTACATCATCACAGAAGCCTGTAATGTAATGTAAGATATCCAACTTCCTAAGGCCTCCATGCTGTAAGGATGCCCAAACTAGCACATGCCAAGAGACTGCATGGAAGGCCCTGAAGTTACATGAAGAGAGAGATGCCAAGACAAGTCCCAGGTACTTCAGCACCTTCCCCTCTGCTGTTCTAGTTCCAGTCAATGTCTTACTATAACCACATGAGAAACTTCGAGTAAAAACTACCCTATTCGAATCCCTGAGCCACAGAAACCATGCGAGATAAGAAAATAGTTGTTCCTGTAAGCTACTAATTTCTTGTATGATGAGGTAGACAGAATTAGATAAATGAAACAGTGGTAGATACTTTCAGAAAAAATAGATCTAACAGTTTCAGGACACTTTTAAGATTACACATAGGCTGGGCGCCTGGGTGGCTCAGTTGGTTAAGCAACTGCCTTCGGCTCAGGTCATGATCCTGGAGTCCCTGGATCGAGTCCCGCATCGGGCTCCCTGCTCGGCGGGGAGTCTGCTTCTCCCTCTGACCCTCCCCCCTCTCATGTGCTTGCTCTCTCTCATGCTCTCTCTCTCAAAAAAAAAAAAAAAAGATTACACATAGGCACAAAATTTCCTTTTTTACTTTGTAAGCTAGTCTTTATTTTAAAAAACTTTTACCATTGGGTAGACCATGCCATAAGTAAATCCACAATCAATTAACAAATATTTATTGTACACTTGAAGCAATTTTCTACCTCCTCCTCCACATATGAGAAGAGGGACTCATTCAATGTAAGTGCTCTATAAATAATTGCTAGTTGAATTAGTCTTTGCACAAAATAATTTCATTTTAACTAATATGGTAAAAAGACTTTTCTACAATATATTGCAATATTCATGATCACATGGAAGCACAGTAAATCAAAATAGATTTGCTTTTATCGTGGTGCTTTCAGGTCATAGTGTGCAGGTTATGGGAGCTGGTTACTTCCATACTAAGTGCTCCAAGACTGCTGATACTAATGCTGTGGTTTCCTAGCATAACTCATCACTTGTCAACCTATGGCCCTAGTCACGTTTTGCTCATAGTCTGTTTTCCTCTATGTCCCAAAAAGAAAAAAATCAGATATCCAATTTCATTCAACAGGAAAAGAATTTAACTAGCTGCGGATATATTCCAAAGATATTCTGTGCATTGTTTAAGTTTTCTATATTGTTTGAAACTGTTGAAAAATTACCTAATAAATAGAGTTTTACCATTCTAAGAATCACAGTCTCACAAGTTTCAAGGTACTATTGAAATTCTTCTATAAAATCCTTCAGCAAATAGTTGTCAAGTTTCTGATTGAATATCTTAAATATGTGAAGATAGTTAAGTATTCTGGTCTTGAGTTTAATAACACTAGTACTACTAAAAGTTCCTCATTTGCACACACTAATTCTCCTTAGTTTGAAGGTCCATGTCCAATCCTACTGGACCTATGGAGACTTTGGCTCCACCAGAAGGCCCAGAAGGGCTTGGTAATAAAACCCTGAAGTGTTAGGAATGAACATCCTGTGAGACCATCTGACCAATAGGCAGGAGATGAGAACCAGCTGCCCCCTGCCTATCTTAGCCTCAAGATATCATGTATGGCTACCAATCAAACATGTTTTTTTGTGGTGCTATGTCTCAAATAAACAAAGTATATGGGTCCAGGAGACAAGTGGTGAAAATAAGAAATAATTAGCTCCTGTCACTATCACTCTTAGAGACCCACTTGTGCAATTGGTGCATTCCATTCCTATAGTTAGGAGGCCAGTTCCCAGGGAAGATACTTCTACAAAGGGACACAGTAAAAGTTCTATTGATGAGGAAGTCGAGACTACCAATTACCATCTGGCCATTTTTTATACCTCATACCAATGAACCAGTGGACAAAGACAGGAGGTTCTGTTTCTTCGGATAATCAATTCTGATTATATTAAATCATAGGTTTGTTACTACACAGTGGGGGCAGAAAAATTGTGCCTAGAACCCAGAATATTCACTAGAGGAACCCTTATTCCCGTACCCAAACAGCTGCGAATGAGTAATTGAAGGCCCCTGAAAAATGAAGGTTTGTGCCATTCCACCTGATAAGCAATCAGACCAGCCAAAATATTGGCTGAGGATGAGGAAATCCAGAAAGGGTGATAAAGGAGGATGACATAAATATTAGAGCCCCAGATGCAGCTATAGCAATGAGGGGCAGTGGCTTGGTTGGCTAGTATTCCTTAAGTCTTTTTTAGGAGATTGCTACTAGTCACTATGTTCCTCACTAGTCACTATGTTCCTGGTATGTTCTTGTTTGTCCCATCTTGGGAAGAAATGAAAGCATCTAGTTCTTATGTAAGATATGTTATATGTGTATATATAACAAAGAATGAAAATGCATCTGAATGGCTCAAGTAGTGGATTATATAAAGTAGTGGATTATTCTGGATCCACTTCATGGGCCTTTCCATTTTTACTTGACATCCTGTTTTCTGGGCCTTGGACATTTGATGAATGGAGAACCCCATCATTGTCTCTGTCATCTTATCTCCCAAGATTCCAACTCTGCCCATTCCCCCAAGATCTGGGCTTCACCAAGGGTTTCACTGTATCATCCACTGCAGTAGGGGTTCCAGCATTTCCAGAACTGAAGACCAAAGCAACCAAATCTATGGAGTCTCTGCCTTCCTCAGTGATGCCCAGAGGGCTTGGTAAATTCAAGTTGGAAATACAGACATTTAAAGACTTTGTAGGACAAATTTTAACCCAAGAGAGACAAGAGATGGGAAAAAGCCCACAGATAAATTTATCTTTCTCTCCCCTACCAAATGTTCTATGTATCTTGCTGAAGACATCCCACATGACTAAGCAACTGACTGTTTTTTTTTAGGAGGCTTTGGATGGCTCTGTAAGCTTTCCCTATTGCCCTGACTCTCCTATCATTTTCTATCACTCTTTTTGCACAGAGATTTCATCACCCAATAAAACTAGAGACTCATGCTAAGATAATCATGTGTCTCTGAATAAATTCTAGTCTGTCAATGTCCTTGGTATGAGGTACATAGATTTGTTATATCACCTCCCTCATTCTAGAGAATATATGTATCTAGTAATAAAATCGTGCATCATAATAACTTGATTATCTAACAATGACCTCTTGTGCAGCTTTGGTAAAATAAAACCCCTTATTAACTTTTATAAATGCTGATCTATTCCTATTCTTTCTCAATATGCAAATTCACAACAGTTAAATGTCATGTTAAGTTTTATCTACCATTCTAATTTGTTGAGCCTCCTTAGAATTTTATCTTCCAAAAGTTCATGTTTCTCTCCCAAAACAATGTCAACTAAACATGCAAACAATATGTAAACACACAAGCTGATGCTCTTAACCAAATCATTAATAAAACTATTGGACTAGACAGAACTGAATACAGCCTCCTGTGGCATGCTATCGATTACTTATAGCTTGATTTTGACTATTGTTAAGCCACACGCATTGAATGCGGTGGTTCAGTCATTTATGAATCCACCTAGGTGAACCACTATCTATTTTGACTTTAAGGATTTAGGATTTTTACTTTATAATATGCTTCTATGTTACAGTCTACATCTTTTTTTTAAAAAATTTATTTATTTATTTTAGAGAGAGTGTGTGAGTACGGTGGGGAGGGGCAGAGGGAGAAGAAAATCTCAAGCAGACTCTGTGCTGAGCATGGAGCCCTATGTGGGGCTCCATCTCACAACCCTGAGATCATGACCTGACCCAAACCAAGAGTCGGATGCTTAACCGACTGCACCACCCAGGTGCCCCATGTCAGACTCTATACCTTTAAAAAAAGTTTTTGTTAACTTCTGTTCTCTATAGAGAAGGAGTTGAGAATTCAATTATGACTGATGATGTTCTCTTAAGCCCAATTAATCCCTTTGGAAAACCTGAAGAATGATAAAAATGATCCCAATCAATTTAATAGTACATATTCAATATCCAATGCCTTAAGATATACAACTCTCTTGGTTCAGTAATACGATTTCTAAAAATTTACCCTAAGGAAATAGCTATGAAGGTCTGCAAAAAATACCTATGTAGATATTTTTATGGAAGCAAAAATAAAAATGATCTCAATATCCAACAGTAGAGGTTCAGCTAAACAATGTAAGGCAAATCTGGAAGCTGGAATAAAATCTACTTATTAAAAATAGTTCTAAGACTATTTAGTGACATGCAAAATATATTTGTATTAAGTGAGCAAGCAGCTACATCTTTCTGCTCCCCTTCAGCTAGAATTGGTTGGGTGGAGGCAACAGAAATCTTTGATTGTTAAGGGATCAAAAAGCTGTATTTATCATCTTACAGGCTAAGCATGGCACATTGCTTCTACCAAATGTCCCCTGCCTGTGGAAGGGCTGAATCAACTAAACTAGGGCAAGTTGTATACATATATACACAGCAGAAAACAGACAACTAATACAGTAAGAATTAAAAGTAAATCAGAATTATCACTACAATCATGCTACAAACATTTCCTGCTTGTTTTTTGAAAGAAATAGTCCAAAACTGGGGAGAATTTTTGCCCGTGGATTCAATTGTCTCTAGACTTGGATATGTCCTGTCTCCACCGAAGCGTGGAGATTGAATAGTCTGTGTCTTTTTTGTTTTTTAGGATAGTCATGTGGGAATTATATAAGGGTACTTTGGGCTTTATGTGAGGCTATTGGAAACCAAGACATTAATTATGGTATTGGAAAGAGTTGTGTTTAGAAAGATCAACCTGCACCAAAAGCAGCAAAATGACAATTTTAATTCAGTGCCTACAGAATATGTAACGAACTGGAAGCAAGGAAATTTTCACCTATTCAAAGCATTATGCTCTTTCTCTTTCTCACACACACACAAACACACATACAAGCAGAGAGAGAGAGAGAGAGAGAGAGAAAGAAGAAACAAAGCATGTTGATATGTTAATGACTGTCTACTTTGAAATGAACTGCCTTCCTCTAAGAGATAAAATCTGAATCACAGTGAATTGAACCCTTTGGAGAATCACCAGCTCCATTTTCTTTTTCAGCTATATGCCTATATACATCTAGCATCCCATAACCTTCCCTTTCTGGATCACCTTTCTGTTGGACTACATTCTGACCTTGAATCCAGGTGTTCTGACTCTGGTACACACCTTAGCAAAATTTAAAAAAAAAAAAAAAAGGTTCAACTCATTGGTATTAAGTTATAGTGACTGGCAAAGCTTTGTGGTTTTTTAAAATTATATTTATATTTTTATATTTTTATTGAGATATAATATATACACACAAAGTGCACAAATAAAAAACTATGGCTCAGTGTTTTTTCTCAAATTGGCCATGTATACACAATGAAAACTCAGATCAAGAAATAGGACATTACCAGACTCTAGAAGCGACTCCCTTGCCTGTTTCGAGGCATTACCCCACTCCTACAAAGAGTAACCATTTTTCTGACTTCTAACATCAATGATGACTTTGAACTCTTTTTGAACTTCATACGTATGAAACCATATGTATATCTTTTCATATCTAGCTTCTTTCTTCAATATTACGTTTGTGAGACTCACCCATATTGTTGTAATAGTTGCAGTTCATCATTCTCATTGCTGTATTTTTCATTGTGGAATAAATCACAATTTATTTACCCACTATTCTATTGATAACCATTTAAGTAGTTTACATTTAGTGTTATTACAAATAGTGCTGTCAGAACATTTTAGTTCTGTGAGCATATGAAAATATTTCTATTGCTGGTACATCTACTAAAGCAATTGTAGTATCAAAGGGTAGGCATATATTTAGCTTTAGTAAATATTGAACTAGCAAAGTTCAAGATATTATTTTCTTTGGCATATTTACATTTTAATAAGAGTTAAGAAATCTTAAGCCATAGGAGTAAATCTCTAATTGTGGAATTAAACTGCCAAAGAGGTATTTTGAGTGTCAAGGAAATCTACATGGGGATCATCTACAGCCAGCTCAGCTTTGCCTATAGCTGATTTTCATGCTGGAACAGGGGGAGATCATAAAAAACAGTTTTGCAAGTTTGTATTAATGAAATTTTTTTCCATTCTGAAACCAATTATACAATTCTTAAAAGGTCCTAACCGGATTTGTCACAAATCTCATAGAGTTGACATTTCTGGTTGTTTGTTTGAAATCTATGTATTTTTGTTTTGTTTTGTTTTCATTTAAGACTTAGCTTTTGTTTAAAATTATAGAAAATATGTAAGTTAATATAATACTGAAGAAACATTAGTGCTATGGAACCAGAGGTCTCTCTAAGTGACAAAACATTTAGGAAAAAGATTTGAATCATAGAAAAGTTACAAAATATTTTATAAGGGTTTTATATGGAAATCTTTTACTCTGGAAATGAGTAATACAAAGATATTTGCTAAACTTGGGCCCTCATTCAGAGAGCAGCTTTATTTAGTAGGAGGTTAAAAATCAAAACAGAAGTGGAAAGTGGATATATACATATGTATTTTTACAAGAAGAAAAGGGTTTCTCAGGATTAGACAGTTTGGTGTTAATTTGTTTATATCTCTCTTCTATGAAGACTGTGTTATCCTCTGGTTTATTCAAATTACTCTCACTCTGTTTTCTACAAGAAATTATGAACTCCTGAAGGGTAAGGAATGTCTTAGTCTTCTTTTTATCTAAGGACCTAGCCTGCCATAAATCAGGACCCTACTATATATTTGTTAAATTGAGTCTTTCAGAGTAGATTCTACATCCGACACTCTGATAATACAATCCTTCATATGTGGAATATATGCAATTAATCTCTGTTTATTAACAGGAACAAGTCTGAGCTTTGGTGTGTGATCTGAATTTGAATCCATCAATTCAGGAGCATATAAGCTCTCGAGGCCTTGGGTTTCTTACATGGAACTGGGATAATAATAGTTATCTAAATGGTTGTGCAGAGGAAATGTGATCAAATCGATAAAACATTTGATGATACTAATGTAGAAAGCAGAAACTCACTAAATATTATTTCTCTTCACCTTACAACATTGGAATTTTAGTAGTTGACTTTATCCTAGTCCAAAAAATCCCTTTACAATCAGTGATCTTGGAGTTCAATGGAAACAGAATCTAGAAGAGTCCCATTTCATGCAATTTCAAAGTCTGCTTACTGAAGCTTCTGGCTCTCTAGAGAAAGAGGAAATGGAAGAGGAGGGGGGCAGATGGCATGATGAGTAAAGGACAGTAGGACTTCTCCAGTTGGCTTCCCACACTTAACTGCAGAATTAAATAAGGATCCTAAATGCTGCTCTTTCATTTCCTTATTGTAAATGGCAAACGGTTTGCTGTAAGATAAAGAACATGGGCTTTGAAGTTTGAGAAATTTAGCATCTACTACGTTGATTAAATATGGGTAATTGGGTTAATTCTTTAAGCCTCAGCTTCTGTTTGTAAAATGAAAATAAGACTCAGGGTGGTCAGCATTAAATAAGATGATAATCCATAAACTCTTAAAGTGTCTCTCAAATAAATAAAAAATCATTAGTTCTCCTCTTTATTTTTTCCTCTCTCCCTTTGTATTTACCAGCTAATGACTCAGAGCTCTCCCAGGGAAAAAACAATGGAAAGAAACTGAAAAGTATTGCACTTATTGAATGATTATTACTCACCCCCCCCCCGAAAAGACCTTTTAGTGTTCATTGTATTTTATTGCTACTTATCAGGTCAAGAAAAAAATGGAAACACTATGTGTATATGTGTTCTGCCACTTTGCATTTCTTAATTTCCCGGCAAAACTTGTCTATTGCTTAAGCAGCAATATTTAAGGTTATTGAGACCCTTAAGAAGTGACAATTAACTAATTTTTAAATCTGAATCTTAAAGAATATATTTTCATAGTTAATGTTACGTTTTTCCTGTCCAACCACCTTCCTCCCTACAACATGCCTTGCCTTAAGGAAATGAATGAGCTTTTCATTGAAAAACCTTCCTAATGGTTTTTTAACCCTTTGATATTAAAAAAAAGCATAAGATAAAACTTTTGCTAAATTTCCTCTAAGTAAAATCTATTTAATGCTGCTAGCTGACTTGATATTTACTTGTATATTTTGCCCATGAAAGTCATAGATTCAAATATAGAGCCCATATACATTTTTTTCCTAGTCATAATGGCACTTCCTTTTTTTTTTTTTTTTTTTTGTGGGAGGAGGTAGAAATGTTTTTCTACCATGTGGATGGAATTGGAATGGCTATGTTCTTAAAGACCTCATCTCAGCTCCCTGGTCGTGGTAATGAGCTAGCCATGGCTCTTGATTGAAGATGGACCAGTTAGAGAACTTGGGATTTTGACCAAAGGATGCAGATCTTATTACTCCCTTTGGAGGAAAAAATTGGGGAAAGTAAGTTTGGGAAGTTCTCTATTTTTCTTTTCTTTTTTTAAACAAATGTATCGAGGTATAATCAAAGTACACTAAACTGCACATATTTAAAGTATCTACCCTGATCTGTTTTGAAATATGTATTCACCTGGAAAATCATCACTATAATTATGATATTAAACATTTCCTGCCCTACTTTTCCAAAAGAATAGTCTGAAATTGGGAAAAGTTTTTGCCTGTGGACCTATTTGTCCCTAAGACCTAAATAGGCCCTGTCTGTATTTTGATCAGATGAACCAATAAATCGTTATGCCTAAGTTGGATCAAGTTAGGTTACCATCATTTGCTACTAGAATCATCAGTAAGTGTCCTGATTACTAGCACATTGAGAAAGCATTTTTACAGTCATTTTATTAGCAAAAATCAAATTCATTTTCAAATTCCTATTTGTGTTAGGTAAAATATACAAAATTAACCACAAATGTTCATTAATGTTTGAGGATTTAGAAGCAATTCAGAAGTTATTTGCTAATTTTTCTTTCAGTATAAAAAAATCTCAGAAAGTAACTTAGAAGATTTAATTAATATTTCATTTGTCTGTTCCTCATCAGTTCCAGTAAACTATTATGTCATTTAAAGACCTACTATTCTGAAAGATGTTGAAAAATACGAATTGTCTAAATATCCTTGTTTTAAGGTGTGATATAACAAATCTTTTGTAGTCATTGGATCCCTGACAAGTACATGTCTTTGGCTAGACCACATGAAGGGAATGGGTATAAGAAATTATAGGAAGAATATTGCCTCATTTCCCAATCTTCATATTTCTAAAAGATAGTCATCTTGCTTTGGGTAAGAACTAAATTGGAAGAAATGAAATGAGACAGGAAACTTTGCTAGAAAGACCTCTTTCTAAAAATACGTCTCTAAATATCTCACCTTAGTCTTTGATGGTCTAAACTTGTTAAAACATCTTAGAAATGGGATTTTGGATTGAAGAATTAGAGTAAATGTAATTTTTAAATAAAGTATATGCTAGGGCAAAAAAGTAGTGAATGAAAATTTGAAGGGTCATAGCAACATTGTTCTCTCTTTAAAAATAATCTTGGTTATTGTAAAATAGATTAATGCAGTTTATGCCTAATAGTTACAACATTTGAACTCTTATTTTCTTGGCATGGTTGTTGATGTAACTTGGGAGAATTTATTTTTACTGGTTGAAGTAATAATACTTTAAATCAAGAGAAAAAGGATTTGGAAACAGAAACAATAATTTAAATTTTCATATAAAATTTAACCTGTAAAAACAGCTTTCAATTTCACAAAACACCTAGAACTTATTTAATTTTTCTTGTTTATTAGTAAATCCTTGAGCCCTACTCAGTCTCCAGGAACAGTTGGTAAAGTTCTGCCTTAGATCACCTTCCCTGGAATACTCAAACTCATATTTGCCAAGAAACTAAACAAAAAATAAATGAGAAAATAAGACAGTATATTACATTTCTCATTACTATAGTTTCCTAGGTTTCCCCAAATGAAGGCTTGGTACCCATAGTTGTTTTGATAGTTCTTTAAATATTTCTCCTCTTTTATATTGATTGGAGCTCACTTCATACAAAGATTAGTAAGTATCATTTGCAAAATGCTTGGCAAACTTACAAAAATTTCTAATGATATGATTTCCCCAGGGTAAATGTAGAAACCTTTAGCAATCTGGTTTGTGTTAGCATTTTGGTCAGAGATCACAACAGGAATCACTCTCTGCATTTCACCCAGCAGACACTCAGAATTGATTAGGAATGACATCTAGCAAAGAAGTAGCTGATACATATAAACCAACTACATTGATGATGTATGTCACAAATGTCTGGGGTCTTTCAGATTCCTCTAACTTTATCTCCATCCTGAGTAAGCTATGTGTCTCCTGCACTGGATGGATCATGTTTCGTTCATCTTTGCATGTATGGTACTATGTACAGAGCAAGGTACTCTTGGTTTGTTGGATGGATGAGCGACATGTTTAGTTGGGCTCTCAAGGGCCAGGGTAGAGAATATGCTAATTTGTACTGAGTAGGGGTGGAGGTGTAGAAATAGAGGTGAGTGTTTGTGGCTATGCTTGTCTTTATATGAGTTCACATCAGTTAGAACTGAAGTATTTGGGGGTTGGGGGTGGGTATTAATTCATTATCTGGAGTCTTCTCCAGGCCACATTCTTTAAGGGAAGATGGAGAGACATGAAGAAACAGTTATGGAGATGCAACATTGAACATGAAATGGGTATTGGTCAAGACCCTTGGGGAGCAAAGGGATTCTTCAAAAGATCTCTGTTAGTGTGGGACTGAATTATAATTAGACATTATGAATAAAACAAAATAATAAAGAAAGAAATTTAAAAATGAGGCACATACAGAACTGATCAAGAAGGGATTATCAAGAGACTATTACCCAAATACCCATTTGTAAATGAGCATATTCTCACCCAACACTGGTTTTAGTTATGACTGAATGGAAGCTCTAATTGAATAGTCCTTTGTGGTATCCAAAGTCCAAGACAGCAAGTAGTTCTTTTGTATGGGTTCATAAGTTTTCCCAGAATGAATTGTAAAACACTCATGCTTTCCATGAACAGAGGCAAGGTGGCCTACCCAGTTTCTGGCAAATTTATTAAGCAATACAGACTCCCCACTTAATCCTTTGGTTTAAACAATACGCAGTTAACACAAATGAGTGAAGAAACAGAGACACAGGTCAGTCGCCTGAAGAAAGATGTAAAAATAAAGTAAAATAGAATATATTTGAAACACACTGAATGGGTCAGGGCTAAAAACCAGTACAAGCTAGGACAAATAAAAACCCATCAATCTGGAAACCTTCTTGGGTTTACAGGAAGTCCCTTCTGATCTCAGACGGTATTTATCTTCTAGATAGAAAAAAGAGGAGCTATAAATCTCTCCATATCAAAGGCCTGTTTAGTAGGAATAAATTGAAAGTGTTTGGCCAATTAGAATGAACTAAATCTCCCTTAGGCAAACCTACTATCGATATATATTTAGCTCCCTGACATATTTAAAGGTAACTTGGGAAAGGCTGCCTAGTCAAAATAAAAAAAATGATAATTCTAAAATTTGAGTTACCTTTTAACTCGATCCACCACAGTAATAAAAAGAGCTGTATCTGCTCTATTGCATTTTGCTGAAACCAGAAATTAAATCAGAGACATAAAGAAGCTGGACACATTACACAGGGATGATGTGGTAATGTTGGGAGAGAAGGAAGAACAATGAGCCAAGATCTAGGTTCCTATATCAGCACCACCGTGCTCTGTGTGGGCAAGCCCTTACACTCTAAACTGCATGGGCTACTTGCTTGTAAATAAAAGAGTAACAACAGATTTTTAAGGTTTCTCTGTCATCCCCAAATATCTATGACTCTAAAGGGAGAAAGGAAGATCTGTGTATAGATTATTTCAAAAGTGTCTACAGTAATTGTTTCACTTACACACAAAAGGGAAGACCCAGAAGTGAGTTGTCAAGATATCCCTAAAAAAGACCGTCCAATATTAAAAGGCACTGAAAAGTCAGGTAGTCAAGTAGACTTTTGTGGAAACACTTAGTAAGTAGTATTGGCTAGTATTTAGTGAATCCTCATTATTCAAAATCTTATTTAGTCCTCGGCACAATCCTTTGATATAAATATCATTTTATACTTACTTCATAGATAAGCAAACTGAGATACAGTTATGGAGTTAGAAAGTTCTAAGAGGAAAAAACCAGGATTTAACCTAAGGCTGTTCAGACTCCAAAGTCCATATGTTTAATCACCATACAACCGTAACCAGTCTCTCCCGATTACTAACTGGGGAGGCAACATAGTAAGTTTTCTATAAATCTTCCATTTGTGCTTCAAGCTACAGAACATACACTATTTGCATGTAGGCACTTTCTCAGTATCTCTGCTATGGAGTTGAACATTATCCCTCTTCCTTTGGTTTGTATGACAATATTTTTCTTAATTTACTGAGACTGTTTGAGAAAAATGAATCGCTGATAAACCATGCTAGGCTGTTGAAAGTGCTTGAGAAACTCATTGAATTTTAACATTCTCAACAACCAAATACTATGGTATAAGCTGAACTAAAAATTAGATGGCTTCCATTCAAGCCATTCCTTCACCCATTGTCTTTAGGACCTTGAGCAGATCATGTCATTACTCTGAACGTTAATTTCCCAACAATAAAACAGAGCTTTTCTCAGTAATATCACGATACAGGGGGGTAAAATGGGAGGAAGGAGGGCTTTGGAGCTAGAGGCAGCTGGGTGGGAATTTCATCAGGGTCATGTTACCTTTCACCTGAGTCTCTGAGTTTTGGGCGTTTTGTCTGAAAAATGAGGATGATAGCAGTAACCCCATAAAACTAAAGTGCAGATTAGATTAGGGAACTTTCTTCACATATAGTACTTTAATACAAAATAAGGGAAAAAACAAAAACAAAAAACCACAAGTGTTTCTGAACATTGTGGTAACATTCTGTCCTGGATATGACATATTTCCTACACACAGTCTCTTGGGCATCTGTGTTTTCTTGTTTGTTCATTCATTCGTTTCTAGTAATGGAGACAGATTTGTGCAGAGATGTTCACTTTCTTTCCTTTGGCCTTTTTTTCTCTTCCTCTTTTTCTTGTGGCCCCCCAAAATGCATTATTTTAAAAATACTACTGGCAAAGTGTCTTTCCCATTCCACATGAGGATTAACACATCCTTGACCTTATTAAAATAAGCATGGAGCTCCAACAACTAATTCATCATTAGACAGAGAAATGAAGAAAATTACACATCTATTTAATTGGTAAATTTTTAAAAAATGTTTTACAAGTTTACATTTTGTTAAAATCCCTAAATATATGTGTATCTTATATAACTTGTGGAACCAAAACAAACTACCCTGCTTAGACATGTTAAATGTAATGAACAAATATATACATTACTATTATATGTACCTCATTCTCTTTTCCCTAGATGCTATCTATGAAAAGTCCAGAGATGAATGGTAATTTAAACTATAAAGTTGTGTTTAACATACTGCAAGTGATAGACTAGGGTATATATTGCCCCTCTATCTTCCTCTGAATTACTCTATTCCTTGCTCTATGTAAATATTTACACATTGTGTTCTCTTTATCTCATCAGATGAGAGAAGACTGAAAATTTAAGACCCTTGCATGGACAAGATAATATGAAAAATACAAGTAGATGTCTCAGGACTGTCACTCAACTATCACAAGGCAAACATGTCATTTACTGTCCAAAATGAGGACACCTTTGAAACGGAAAGGGGCACTATTAATAATTATACCAGGAAATAGTGATGAGCCAGGTCTCTCTCAGATGGATCAAGATGTATGGTTAATGTGTCACCGCACCCAAGTTGTGTTGGTTCAACCTCCGAAGTACTTTCTAGCTATCTAAAATATATCCTGCATTTCGTTCTATTTCCTAGTCTCTACTATTCCACCATCAAGTCACTTTTTTCTTGCCTGGATTGCTATAATAGCCTTTAGTAGTCTTTGTTTATACCTTGCCCTCCCCTCCACCCCATTTCCCCAGCCAATTTTCCACACAGTGACCAAAGATATCATTTTTAGACAGTAGTTCTCTACTGGGAGAAATTTTGCCTGTCTTGGGACATTCAGCAATGTCTGGAGACAATTTTGATTTACACAACTTGGCGGCTGCTATTGGCATTAAGTGGGTAGAGGCCAGGGATGCCGTAAAGATCCTACAGGTCCATATGCTACCCCCCAAAACAAAGAATTATCTAGCCAGAAATGCAAATAGTGTCATAATTGAGAAGCTCTATTGTAAAGTATAAATCAGATCATATCACGCCCTAGGTTAAAGCTCTCCAACATATGTAAAATAAAACCCAATCACCTTACCACAGAGGACCCCTTCTTATCCTCTAAATCCTATATCAAATTAGCAAATTCCCAATGCCTAGAGCAGAACAGATCCCGGTAAAGAAGAAGCAAGCAATAGATATTTATCACTGGAAAAACAACTACAGTAAATCACCTTGATAGAGAGAGAGAGAAAAAAAAGACATTGGAAATCAGAGGTAAGTTCAACTAGAAATTTGGATTTCCAATTATAATTTTAATGTTTAATAATAACAATATTAAAATTAGTGACAGCATCTATCACTTACCAAGTATTTATCATAGACTGGGCACTATGCTAAACCATTTATATTAAATTTCAGTTAGTCCTTAAAACTTCCCACCTCACCATCTATATTCCAGCCTCATTCAATGTTGCCATTCCTTGCTATGCCATGCTCACTGTAATCTCTAGACCTTTGCACATGCTATACTGTCCACCTAGACCTGCTGTCTTCCTCTTCATCCTCCCATTGCCATGCAAGGCTCATATGTGACTACTTATGACAAATTGGATTTAGGGTCTGTGTTCCCACAGCACTCTCCTTTATTTCCTTCATAGACAAAAACTCTTTGATTGCAATCTATCAGGTGGCTCCATTGTGCAATGGATAGTGCATTGGACTTCTGATTGCAATCTATCCTGATTGCCTGCCTCATATTTGTGGAACTGATGAATGTGGTAGATATGATTGACTTACTGATGAACAAATTGAACTGCACAGAGCTTAAGTCTCCCAGGATCATAGAGTGTGCATGTAACTGGGATTTAATTTCAAGCCAACTGGAACACAGAATCTGTATTTTAATCGCTCTTCTATATTAGATATGTGGTTTTGGACAAGTAACTTGACCTCTTGGGATCTTGTTTTGCTCATCTGTAAAATTCTTGCTATGAATGGGAGAGGAAACTTGTATAGACCAACAAAATCTGTAGCTCATTTCAGCTCTAACACTCATGAGTTTAGGTGCTTGCATAAAAGATGTTTTACAGGTAGAAAGTATTTGACAAGTAGACAAATATGTTTATTGTTGAATTCTACAGAAGACATTCAAAGTAGAGATGATGGGCCTATGAAACACTTTTCTGCATTCACCAATGCCTCCACTCCTTAGCCAATTTTAAAAATGACCCATTCCTTCACTTTTTAGGAATTTTCACTTTTAATAGCAAAAACAGGTAGGTCTGCTCTTTTTCTACAAGAAAATTGCAGTTCCTTGATAGGTTAAGCACCCTGGCTTTCAACCTCCTTGTTTATCCACTCAGGAAACTGGTTTACTGCCTCACAAAACAGCACACCCATGCGATTAGCACTTAATTATGGTGGAGTCAGTAGCTGGGCTATAGGCTCAGGTTGATTTAACTCACTCAAAATAAGTCTGGATTTCGTTTGTTTCATTTGGATTGCAATGTGACAAAATTTTGCACACCATTCACTGCAGATTTCACTTATTCTGAAAGAATATAAACCTTTCATCCATTTCTCTTTTACTGTCAATGTAAAAACAAAAGTTACTTGGAATCTAAAATCAAATCCTTCCACGTTAAGCTTTTTTTTTTTAATTGGTGACATACACTTAGACGTATATTTAAATGTAAGTATTGCCCTATTTTGTCAACTGGAAAATCACTGTTAAAATTTATGAAAATAGCTAACTGACTATGATTTAAATTATGACAGACTTTTTGGGTTCATCTATTTTAGTTTTCACCAACTGCTTCCAAGATAAAATGATCCTTTAAGATGAAATATGAAAGGAGTTCCCTTTGTCAGGTGCAGTAGCCAGCCTGGTATTCATCTTCTTGCGTAGTTCCCTTCTAAATCATACCAGGTTGATCTGTGTGACCATGGAATACAGCAAGCAATGATGCATGCCACTTCTAAGACTAGGTCAGAAATGGCACTATGGCTTTCTGCTTGCTTTCCATTTTGCCCTTTCTTCTATCAGTGGCTCTGGGGGATCCCAGCTGCCATGTGTTGAAGAGAGACTTCCAACCAACAGCCCCAAGGAACTGAGATCTCCACCCCCACAGCCACATGAGTGATCCTGGAAGCAGGTCCTTTAGCTGTAGTCAAGTCTTTGGATAACTGCAGCCCAGGCCAACACCCTCTCTGTACTCTCCTGAGAACCACCCAGCTAAGCCGCTTCTGAATTCCTGATCCACAGAAACTATGAGCTAATAAATGTTTGTTGTTTTTAGCCACTACATTTTTGGGTAATTTGTTAGGTGGCAGCAGGTAACTAGCACTGCAGGGAATGAAGACATTTCATTTCTCATTTATGCATTCTTCATACTTTATTAAAGCCAAAAGACAGAGAGAGAGAGAGAGAACCTGCAACGGGTGGACTACATGTAATAATAATAAGTAAACATTATTATTTTAAAGGTAATTTTAAAATATAAAACATAGCTTTTGAATTTTGTTTGTTTATGGAATTGTGTGGGGTTTAATGGAACATTTTATTATTAAAATTTAAGAAGCGTACAGAAAAAGACGAAAAGATTCAGGAAAACAAAAAAGAAGAAAAGGAAAAAAACAACTGGAGAATCTAGTCCCAACTGAAAAGGCGTACATTATCACAATGGAATCAGAGAAGTAGTTCTGAAGATTTTTGTGTTTTGGATTGAGAAAGGTATTTTTTTTTTCTCAAATGAAAGCTTTTTGGGAACCCTGAGATAGTCATAGTCAATATGTCCCTTTAGTAGCCTCAGAAAAAACAGAGGAGAAACTGGAAAAAAAATGATGGAAAAGGAGTTGAATGGGCCTTCCAACTGAAAGTCCATCATATAATTTTTAATAGAAACCGTGATAGAAAATATCCTTACCCTCTTGCTAATCTCAGGGAGAAGCTTTCAGTGTTTTACTCCTCAGTATGAGATTTGGTGTTCATTTTTTGGTAGATACTTCTTTTTTTCATTAAAGATTTTTATTTATTTATTTGACAGAGAGAGATATAGTGAGAGAGGGAACACCAGCAGGGGGAGAGGGAGAGGGAGAAGCAGGCTTCCCACTGAGCCCCAATGCCGGGCTCTATGCCAGGACCCGGGGGTCATGACCTGAGCCAAAGGCAGATGCTTAACAACTGAGCCACCCAGGTGCCCCGATACTTTTTTTTTATTTTAAAGATTTTATTTTTAAATAATCTCTACACCCAACGTGGGGTTCGAACTTACAATCCCCAGATCAAGAATTGCATGCTCCACCAACCGAGCCAGCCAGGTGCCCCAATAGATACACTTTATCACATTAAAGGCATTCTTTTTTTTTTTTTTTTTTTTGCTAAGAATATTTTTTCATAAATTGGTGTGGAAATCTGGTATAGTTCTTAGATACTGGCAAACAGGACCCCAGCTCTTGTTGCACGTTTTATGCGGCTTCATTCTGGTCTTCTCCAACTGTGTCCTAACCTATGGGTGAATGAATATATTGGCCATATTTCAACTTACACAATAATATTTCACCCCTCCATAGTCCCTCTTCATTTTCATTTTGGCATCAATATCTGAGCCTTGTAAATGTATAAAATGACAATGTGAGTATTATAAAATTATACGTTGGCACAAAGTAATATAATATTTTTTTTTAAAAAGTGTTAGTCTGAAAGAACAGAACTATATATGCCAAGAATAAAATAAAAATTAAAATAAATAGGGGCACCTGGGTGGCTTAGTCAGTTGAGCTTCTGCCTTCGGCTCAGGTCATGATCTCATGTGTCCTGGGATCAAGCTGCAGCCCCTCTCCCCCCACCGTTGGGCTCTCTGCTCAGCAGGGAGTCTGCTTCTCCCTCTCCCTCTGCCCCTCCCCACCATTTGTGCTCTCTCTCATGCGCTCTCTCTCGAATAAATAAATAAATAAAATCTTAAAATAAATAAAACAAAAGATGAATACAAAATAAAAATTAAATTAAAATGTAATGTCTTCATTTTCCTTTGTGTAGACCAACAGACAAATTTTGTTTATCCACGTAGTGTTTCTTAAAAACCTGAATTCATTCTTAACACCTCAAAGTGAGGAAATTTCACATAAAATGTGCATCTCAGGATCATGCTAAGATATTTGATAACACAGGGCAAATAGTCCCAAAAGAAAATAATTGGCTAGAGCCAGAGCTGGTCTAAGGAAAATTACTCCAAATCTTACACCTGCTATATGAAAACAAACAAATAAACAAAACCTTGACAGAGGTTTTTCAAAATTTAACATATATCCTAAGAGGTATTTGACATTAAGCAATATCAAGCAGTGGAACTGAAATCTTCTAAACCATTCATAATAGAAAATAGTAATGCTAGAGAAAAGACTCAAATACATTTCTGTTCACTAGAGAAAACATAAAATCATTGTCAAATAAAGAGGCAATCAAAATAAAGAAGTAGCCAAAAAAGTAGGAAAAATTATTATAGATGTACATCAAGCAGTTAATTAATGAAATTATTTTGTTGTTTTTCTGGATTTTATCATGCTTTCTGGCTTTATCGTGTTTATCTGGATATTTGTCAGAATTTTGTCATTTGTAATTTATTGTGATTCCTTTGCTCATTCTAAGTAAGTGCTCACTTTTTAACCATTTTATTTTCATAATATTGTATTCTTTTTCTTAACAAGTCCCACAAAACTTGGATTCATCCCTACCAGTTATTGAGAGAGAGAACATCAAAAAGGATGGTCACAAGCCAGATAATTCAAAAGAATACAACTAGTACTTAAGGAATGCGTTGGAAAAATTAATGAGGCCACAGAACATGTTAGCAAAATTAATCTTCATTATAATCATTCTACAAAAGTTACATATTTAGTGAAAATTGCTCTCATGCATTTTTGTTGGGTAAAAAAGTGACAAATTTTTTTGTCAAAATAAGCCACAAAATGCAATATTTACCCTGAAATGTGGTATCCATTTTCAATGGATTCCCCTTAGTGGCCATTTTTCAGATGTCCATTATTTTTAAAAAACTGGAGATGAAAATTTGAATGTCAGTTATGGGATATGACCATCATAAGTAGCTAAATGGGTAGTAGCAGAATAGAATTACTTCAAGAGAATTTAGAAACCACTTTTCCTACCTTCCCCCATATCAAATCAATGATGAGAAGGGAAAACTCAGTGAGAATGAGAATGGAGGGAACAAGAGAGAAAGAGAAAATAAAGAGGAAAGACTGAGATGGGGGAAGAATAAGGGAGAGAAGTAGAGGTGATGGAAGAAAACAAACATCCCGTGGTGATTATACACACACTCTTTCTAATTTAATTTTCACCAAGCATTTTCCAGACTGAGCAATCTGAATGCTAGTGAAGCACGTTGTTCAGAAAGCAGAACTGAAATTCAAAGACGGGCAAATATGCCTATAAGACTTCTATTGTTGTAGACCACCATAGTGCATTTTGCTCCTCTCAGTGCCCAGTGGAGTCAATTGTATTCGAAAGATGACCTCTGGTAAGGCTGCATTTCCAAAGCTTTTCTTCTGAAGGAATTTTGAGTGAATAAGACATCACTTATGAACCAGGATATGGAAATTTGCTAACCCGTAATCATTGCAAAGCAATGCCATGAACCAAATTTTTGAGAAAAGTAAACACGACTGTTGATTACAGTGCAGATTCTGGGCACAATGGAAGAACAAACTTAACCCCGTGGAATAGCCTTCTGCATTTTGACCTTCATCTAACTAGCCCTCACTGTATTCAGAATCCTTGGCATCTGGAGCTACCAATTTTTTATTTATACAAGAAGTGAAGGTCATGAAAATGTTTTCTCTTCTAAAGCACAGTGATTAAGAGCACACTGTGCAGGGGTCAGGCAGGTAGAATCCATTTCTGCCTTCCCACTCCCTAGCTGTTTAACTTGGATAAGTTCTTAACCTCAACAAGTCAGAGTCTTCTTATCTTGAAAATGTGGATAATAATATCTACTTTATAGGGGTGTTTTGATGAATAAGTGAGAGCCAGGGTCAAGTACTACCTCAATACCTGACATACAATTACAGAACTTCAATTAATATAGTGATAATGAGAAACAAAACAGACTCACAGAGTACACAACTAGGTTCAAAGCAAACATGGGTCTGATTTTACTCCAAAAATAACTTTGAAATGAAGATCATTGCCAATGAAGACATGAAACATAGCACAAAAATTTCAGATAATTTCTCCAATTGCATTTACTATGGATTCCAAGAACCCTTCAAATCAGGAAAGAATGACGGAAGCAAAGACTTCCTTGAAAAGCTGTAGCTACTAAAAGAGAGATGGGGAAGATGCTTTGTAATGTTTGTAATCCAGCATCTCACTGGGAATGTTTGCAATCCAGCATCTCACTGGGAATCCAGACAAAGGCCTCTGTTTTTCAAAAAAAAAAAGAAGAAGAAGAAGATACAAACTCCATCCCAGCTGCCCCAAAGCCCAGCCATTCAAATTAGCTAGAGCAAATATCAGTTTGTTTTTTGATCACTGCCCAGCTTGGTGTCTTACTCATCACTACATCCATAATATAGGACTATTCTTCTAAGAAAATGGCTCTGTTGTGGTTTGGCAGTGAGCGCTCCAGTTCAGTTCAGCTAAGCTTATTTCTTTTGTTCAAAGGGGAAAAGCTGTTTACAAATGATCTGCGCATAATTAGTTACCTGCTTCTAAAACTGTTTTATTTTTATTTCCTCTCTTCCTTGTGAGAGCTTTCCCATCGGGGAAAGCTGATTACTCCTAAGTCATTATAAGCTAATACGCAGTCTAGGTAGGCTGGGTTTTGAATCTCTCTGTTAATGCTGGTTAAATACTTAAAACTAATTAGACCATTTTAATAGGAGTCATTTATTATATAATGCTTCTTAAGAAAGAACCTTATAGTTCATGCTGATATATGCTACCAATTACATATTTATAAATCTTAGTTTAATGTTCAAGGTCTGTTAGGCAGGTATATAAGAAAAAGGTGATTCCCAAATGAAAGAAGATTACATGAATGCATATAAAATTATCACTAATAAAATCAAAGAAACTCTTTTAAGGCTCAAGAAAAGTCTTAAAACACTGACTACTGAAATGCTTTTCACATATCTCTGTTATTTCTACGTATAAACACATGAATTCTTGCATTAGTGATTGGTCAAATACAAGGTAATTCAGAAAGCAAATCTCGCTGTGCAAAGTTTTTACACTGCTCTTAAATTTTAAGCCAAAGAATCCACCGCCCCTCCAAATCTCAGATGGGCTAACCATGGCTTACGATTCAAGAGTTTCTAAGTACTCATCTAGTTCTAAAAGACAGCTGATTCTAAAATGAACTTTGAGTTTTCTTTTATGTTCCTTTGAGATAAATAAGACATGAACATCTACTTAAAAAGGAATTTGTGTTATGGGTATGTATGCAGTCTTCTTTTTTCCTGTAGGAGCAAATCCGTGCTTGCTTAATTTTTTGTCTTCAGTCTCAGCACCATAGTGTTTAGGTTCATTATATGAAATGCAGGTAAAGATCTTGAGTTTCTCCTGGGAGCTTCAGTACATTCTAGAGATCCAAATGAGAACTAAAATGGATTAAGATTTCTTATTGATCCTAGTAAACACTCACATACATACATTAAAAAAAAAAAAAAGACTAAAAAAATGTAACCAGCTTTCAGTAAACACGTTAGAAATAGGACTTTTACCTTACCAGATTCAGGTTCATCCTCCTGAATTTGCATATAGTTCTGTGCAGAGGTGTCTTAAAACCTTATTAATGCATCTAATTAAAGTAATGATAGAGAACTTCCACAGCATCTAATGAAAGAAAACAAAGATTAAATTTAAGTTAATCAGCTTTGAAATATAAACAAGTACATTCAATCATTAAATGATTCCATTTATTTTTAACAGGTTCTTAGAAGCGAGTCTAATAAACGTCCCACCATTTTTTCTTGGTTTGCCTGCATGTTTATTAGCATCATTAATCTATTAGTAAAAATCCAAAGGAACATTTCATGCCTGGTATAAACCCCATTCTAAGTTTTTGATGAATGGAGGCAAGTAGGTAGCCAAGAATTTTTGCACAATAAATTCTAAAATAGTTCACTGATGTTTCAAAGTAGGGACTTCTAAAATATTCTAAAACAGACACTAATAATAAAGGTTGTCATAAGTTTGCTATCCCAAGATGTTAGTTCTCTGCTTTGGGAAGACAGTGTAACTAGTATTCCTGGTAAATAAGTCAGTGATGGGTTTCAGAATCTGTTTCCAGCAACCAGATAGTCCAGAGCAGAGGGAAATGTTTTTACATTTTGCAGTTTGGAGATGAAAGAACCAATTTCAAGGCTGATGAAGGAAGACATCCCTCAGCAGGTGTGGAACAGCCATGATGTAATAACATTCCTCCAAACAGTTTTACTAGAAGCAAAAGTCAGAAACCCATAATCACTTTGACACCCGGAAAAGTCTATTTGACTCTCTGTACTTTTCCTCAAATAATCAATGGTCTGTTTGTTGGTTTGTTTTGTTTGATTTTGGTTAGAATAGGTTTGCCCTTCTAACTGAACAGAAGTTAGCATTATCCTATGTGATGTTATATCTACCATGAGTTACCTCAAAATCCTCACCATTTCTCTTGCCATTACGTGTGATGGATGAAGGATGCATTCCCTGCCCAGACCCAAGGTTTTTCATTATTTTTGGCACACTAGCTCTCACTTCACTCATTTCTCTCCCACTCAAAAAAACATATTAGCAGGCAAATGATGAAAATAAGCTCATTATTGAGGTAATCAAGAATCCCTTCTAATCTATAAGGAAAGTAAGCTATTCCTAAATTCAGGGATGTTGCTTATTAACATTTATTCATTTATTCAACAATTATTTTTTATTGTGGAAGAACATTTAACATGAAATCTACCCTCTTAACAAAATTTTAAGTGTACAATACAGTACTGTTAGCTATAGGCACAGTGCTGTACAACAACAGATTGTTAGCAGTAATTCAGCTGGCATAACCGAGACTTTGTACCCGCTCAAGAGCGGTTTCCTATTTCCCCTCCTCTGGTCTCCGGCAACCACCACTCTACTCTCCATTTCTATAAGTTTCACTCTCATATATATATATATCATCTATCTATCTATCTATCTATCTATCTATCTATCTATCATCTATCATCTATCAATTATCTATCATCTATCTATCTATCTATCTATATATGTCATAGAAGCATCATGTAGTATTTGTCCTTCTGTGATTGGTTTATTTCACTTAGAATAATGTCCTCTAGATTCATCCATGTTGTCACACATGGCCAGATTTCCTTTTTTAAGGCTGGATAATATTCCATTGCATGTATATGCCACATTTTCCTTATGTATTGATTCACTGTTAGACATACAGATTGTTTCCAAATCTATGCTACTATAAATAATGCTACAATGAATATTGGAATACAGATATCTTTTTGAGATCCTGATTTCAGTTATTTTGGAAAAATATCCAGAAGAGCTCCTATGATGCAGCAGGCACAGTTCTAGTTCTAGTTATCAGGGAACAAATTACATGTGAAACTCATGTAATAGTGAGCTCACTGTCCCAGTTTGTTACAATACCGTGGCTGTTCACATATGTATTCTTCATACAACAGAGTAATGTTTTTTTATGAAAACACAAATTTAACCATATCACTCCCTTGCTTCAAACACTGCAATGGTATCCTTTACCCTCAAGATAAAATTCTAAAACTTTATAGTGGTCAAGTCCTACAGCCTGACCTTTGCTACTTCCCCGGGCCCCTCCTGCATCGTGCCCATCCCCCATTATCTCAGCACCATACTTCTGCCACCTTGGCATCCCTTCAGTTCCTGGAATGCATTCATCGTTCCCAAGTCTGTTCTTTGAGCAGAAATCTCTTTTCCTTATTTTTAGTAAACCTGTCCAAATATTTTGTCCTTCAGATCTCGGCTTAAATACAACTCCTGCAGGGAAATCTTTCCTGAGTCTCAGACTAGGCTGGATGCCTCCATTAGTCATTCTTATAGCAGCCTGCACTTTTATATAGCAGCATTTATCTCAATTTTAGCCAAAACATACTTGTTTAATTATTTGTTTAAAGCCCATCTCCCCTAAAGGACCGTAATGGGGGGCCATAAGCACAGAAATGATGCCTCCCTTATTCCCTCCTATCTTCTCATTGGGCAGCACAATGCCTGGTATATTATAGGACCTCAATAAGTATTTGATGAATTATTGCGTGAAGGAATTATGCAGCATCCCAAAGGTCAATGATTTTCAAGCCCCTTTTAGTCATAGGTTCTCTTGTGCTAACTTATTGGGGAAATAAGACTTAATTCATCCATCAACATATAGAGCTTTTAAGGCACTATGAAAAACATAGTTTTCAAACCACTGCCATTAAAAATCATTCCACACAGTGGAATACTATTCATCAATAAAAAGAAACAAATAATGACAGATGTTGCATCATGGATGAATCTCAAAAACATTACTAAATGAAAGAAACTGGATGGAAGAGATTACATAGTTTATGATTCCATTTATACGACATGTCCAGAAAAAGCAAGTTTCTGGATACAGAAAGTAGATTAGTGGCTGCCTGGGGGTGGGAATGGGGATTAACTGTAAATGGTCATGAGGGATCTTCTTGAGGGGATGAATATGTTCTAAAACTGATTTATGGTGATGGTTGTACCATTCAGTAAACTTACTAAAAACTATCCTTGAAATGGGTGGTTTGTATAATATGAAAAATATATCTTAATAAAGTTTGTTTTAAAAAAATCATTATTATAAACCATAGCTGACTTTCAACTGACATTTTTGACACACCTGCAAATATCCTTTGTTTCATTCCAATTTGGCTTTTAAGAACACAGGAAGCTTGTATTGTTTCCTACAGTGTCATGGGGGTTCATCTTGTCTAGGGATGTTTAACCTGCAGCAATCACATTTCTCTAAAAGCAGTATAAATGCATCTCATAGGTGATCAGATACTGATTGGTTGGCTGATCCCCTGTCATAACATATTTGCTTTCTCTGAGGTAGATCCTCTAAAATCTCTTGCTGGTAGGAAAAGGTTGTGGAAAAGATGAGGCTTGGAATAGGAAAACTCTGCCTCTGTGGATAAAGTGGGAAAAAAACTTTGAAGAAACAAATGGAAAACATCACACTTTTAGGCAATTACAGACTCTTGGCTGAAATTCAGCTTCAGGCTTATCTTGTGGGGAGGAATTTTTAAACACTTCAAAGTCCTACCCAGCGTTATAGCTGTCACCTTAATCTACCCCAAAAACATCCATTTCAGAAAGTTAGAGCTTCAGAGTATACTGCTGAAGAATTCTGTAATTAGAGTGAAATATAACTGTGAATGCCTACAGGGATTTTTTTTTCTTTTGATATCATAGTAAAGTCAAGTCAAAAAGTGACTAAAGAACAAGGATCTCTTAAAACCACATCGAAAAGCATAATGGTTCATTCCTGAGTAAGTGTGAAGTAACCCCAAGAACAAAAATAAGATCATTTATTATATCAAGTTACACCTACCATTTATGTCAAACATGAACATTAAAACAACTTCCAGAAAGAGGGAAGAATATTAGTAGGATGGGCTATAATCCAGGAATTCAAGAATTGGAGGCTTTTGCAAAAATAAAAATATCTAAGATTTCATTCCAGTTTTAGAATTATTTTCTGTAGGGGATGCCTATCTGATATTTTCTATTGAGAAGTGTCATTTGGTGTTTTATTTAAGGAAACTGGTTCATCATCAGACTTGAAAATTTCGCATGGTATTGAACCTCTCTGGACTTAATTTCTTATTTGTAGGATATGAGGATAAACAATATGGCCTTTAAGATCTTTTCCAGTTAAAAAAAAAAAATACAGTGATCCCTATCAAATGAATGCTCACAACCATGTAGAGGATAACCTGCCGATCACACTTGACATTGATAGTTGGAGGCCATGCATGAGGCAGCCAGCAATAATGTAGGTAGTGAATAATCAAAGTATAAAGTGTTTTGGCTAGTATGGATTCTACCAAACCCCACAAGTGTAATGATATTTATGGTATTATACAGGTACCTTTTTGTTGTTATTGTTAAACTTTTATCATGTTTTTTTAATTTGTGATTTGCCAGGTATGTTTGTGTTTATTTATATGAGTGTGTGGTATAATATATGAGGATACATGTACAGGAATAATATTAAAATATTTAATAAGTTTATTATGGAAGACAGACATATGGAAGAAATGTCGTTAAGGTGCACTGGTGTGTGTATGTGTTTAACGAACACCTGGTTTTTGCCAGTCTGATGTCCATCCCTGCCTTGTTCTAGTATTAGCTCCTCCCCACATTTTGCCATTGACACAACTCCCCATTTTCAGGCCACGTGAACTGATGGGCTTGACCTCACCCTAGATTCCAGAGGTGAACAAATGATTCAAACATTCAGGCAGAGCAGCTCATCTCTCTGGCTGTACTGACTTGTTAAGAAATGGGCATATCATGAGCCAGACCAATATGACTAGATTCAAGGGCTTTGTTGGTGCTAAAAGAAAGCAGAGCTTTGTGATTCTACCAGGATTGGTGAGGTGGTAATTGGGAGGAGGTATCTGCAGCTGCTGGTGGCTGCCATGGCTCATTAAGTAAAAATCGAGAAAGGAAATGTCAACAAAGCAAAAAGCAGAGCCAGGAGGATAGAGACAGAGACAGAGATAGGTAAATAGATAAAGAGAGAGAGAAAGAGAGATGTCTGAAGACAATATTTGAGCCTCTTGACCTAAGCATTCCTGAAGTCTCCACCAGATGCTTTGGTTCTGTGAGCCAGGCATTCTTCTTCCTTATGCAGACAGCTTATTCTGGACTGGGAGACCCAGGATCAAAATTAACATGTTCACCAGAGGTCATCTCCGTCTAGTTCTTTCCTTCCTTTTGTGGGCACCTTTCAGATTTAACTCAGGCGTTATGCTGCCTGAGAACTCTTTCTGGAACCTGTTAGCTGAATGCCCTCTCCACTGTGTGGCACTAACCACATCACATTGTTATTATTTGTTAACATCTGTATTTTCTCTGCTTTGTTTTGATCACTGTGAGGTCAGGAACCTCACTTCTCTGCCCTGTATCCTCGGAACCTATCAGAAGCAGTCAGCTACTGGGGTGCCTGGGTGGCTCAGTTGGTTAAGCATCTGCCTTTGGCTCAGGTCATGATCCTGGGGCCTGGGATTGAGCCTCACTTCGGGCTCCCTGCTCAGTGGGGAGTCTTCTTCTCCCTCTCCCTCTGCCCTTCCTCCTGCTTATGCTCTCTTGCTCTCTCAAGTAAATAAAATAAAAAAAAAAAAAAGAAGCCAGTCAGCTACTATTTGTTAATTGACTAAACATAAGGCAATGAATTTACAGCCTTCCAAATTTTAAAGATGGACATGATATTCCCTTGTAGTCTTCACATCTCTGGGCCAATATATTTTAAATTTACTTTTGCTTTTTATTTTAGCCTATTCTCCTTTACATTTCTCCCTCAGTGGCCTGCCTTTATCAATCTCTCAGTGTACTTATTTAGTCATTCATCAGTATTTTAAATGTCTCCTTTGAACTAACGACGGCACTAGACATGAAAAATACCATGTTGAACAAAAGCCCTGTTCTCAAGAACCTTACAGGCGGGACTGTGAGGATAAGAACAATTACAATAAAGTGTGACTTGCTTTAGGACTGCATCAAGGAAGGATCTACAGCAGGACGGGCAGCTAACCTAGTTTTAAGAGGTCCCCGGAGGCCTGCTGAATGAAAGGACTTTAAGCTAAATGTTGAGGTGCGCGTAGATGTTAACCTGCTCGAGGAAGGATCACAGGATGTCCCAGGCAGACTGACCAGTTTTCCCAATCACAGTGATGACAGTATTGAGAGGCACTTACCTGAGCTCCATGGGGTTTCTCTTCCAATGGCAGAAGAGCAAGTTTTAGAGATATGATTTCAGTTATTACCTAGGTGACCTATTCCTTCTCCTACCCTCTTGCCTTGTAAAATTTCTCCACTTGTAATCAGGACTCTTTACTTCACTATATCACAATACCTACCCAACCCCACAAAATTAACCAAGGTGAGTTTAATTTGGGCTCTGAAAAAGGTCTTCGATAAGGCAAAGCCTCCTGAAAATGGTAATAACAGTATTTATTGAGAATCAGTATGTTCAGTCACTGTGGTAAATGCTTTCCCTATGATTTAGGCATTATTTTCCCCATTTTATGGATGAATACATTGAGGCTCAAGACTGACCTAAATGTCACCCAGCTAATAAGAAATTTGGACTCTAACTGCAGATTCTGAACCACTGTACCACCCCAACCCTCTCCCATATCAAACAGTTTCTCCCTTAACATCTGGCTCTGAGATAATACAAGTATTTATGGGAAGGACCACTTGGGTAGAGGGAAAAGGGAAGTGAGGATTTTAATCATGGGCCAAAGGACAGCAGCCTTGGGCGATTGCTGTCCTAGGGCAGTGGTTCATCAGAAGTGAGCAGTAAGGGAAATGATTGCACTGAAAATAAGGAACACATGTTGTCAGAAAGGAAGAAAAGATGGGGGAACAGGCTACTGTCAAATCAAACTGATTCCATCTATTTTGCACCACATTCAAGAGCAAGACCTATTGGTTTAAATTACAAGTGCACAAGATTTCCAATGTCCATCATCTAATCCAGAAATTTCTGTCCCCATAGTAGGCTGTTAGCATGTCATCATTTCACAGGATGTGTGGGACTTCTCTAGTGGAGAATCAGATTATTGTTACAGTCTTTGTGAAAATAGAACAACACAGTGATAGAAAGCACAATTTAGATAACTATCTTCCTAATTATAGACTTCTGTATCATTAATGGCCTGAAACTGTGACCGAGCTGATGCCATGTGTTAGAAGTAGACAATAGTAAATCCATTCTTCATTTTCACAATTTCATTATAAGTTTACTAGAGTAAAAGAATCAAATGATATAGTAAAGTTACAGAAAACAAAAACAAAAACAAAACAAACAAAAAGGAATAAAAAATAAGGAAAAGTTGCTAACAAGGCTCCAGGAACATCGGCTTTCTCTACACATTACATGCTATTAGTAAAAATACAAAATATAAACAAATTTTGGACATTTCAAGAGCACAAAACTATGTTTTGTTGTGTAGAACACAGAGTATAGTGCTGGGTGGTGCTAACTTCAAGAAATAAGAATGGGGACCACAGGTGGCAAGATACGTCACTACTGCAGGGATTCTGGTGGCAGAACGTTCTCTGACGGGGGCGGGGGGGGCAATTTATTTTGGATGTTCTCTTTCAATCCTGAATCCAGCCAACTCTAATTTCGAGTAAAAGACGTTTCAGATATTGGTTAGGGTAGAGCTAGGTACTCTTCCAATGAAACCAATATTACTGAAGCTCATTTATTGCTTCCATAAAGTCCAAACTCCTGTTCCTAATCATCAAGTGGCCCCCCTTTCAGCCCTTCTGCACTTCTGTTTCCACCATCTTCCACAAGACCCTGCCAAGATCATCATGATCCTCTGCACTAGGCCAGGGCAGAGGTGTGAGGGTGGGGAAGGCTCACCCACTGGAAGAGACACACAGGCATCTCTCTACTGTCATGCAAATGGCCCCACTAGTGGAGCTCAGAAATGTAAATTCTGCTCAGCAACTGGGATGGTAGGGAAGTGGCTCACACAATTTGTTGAACAAATTTGTTGGTATTTCCTCCTGGTTTTCCCCCATCATCTCACTCACTGTTCATTTTCTTCCTACAACTCTCCATTAACAGTGAAATGTCTCCTAATTTCCCAAGCTTAGTACAGGTTTACAAAAACAAAATTTACGATTTATATCAATAGGTGATCGATAGATAAGTGTATAGCCGTTCAAAAAAATTTACTATATAGAAATCATCTAGCTAATTCAGACACATAAGATTTTTCTACCTCTTTGATATTACTTTAATTCTCCTTTTTCAATTTGATAGTAAGGTAAACTTACCTTTAAGTATTCCTGGTAACAATTTATCTTTTCTAGACACCTGAAAAGAAAACTTCCTTTTTTAGTATTCACTTGCTAGCTCTTATTTTTAAAAGATAGGGACATGCCTCTATAGCACCTAACTGGTCCCTTTAATAGTCAACGTAGTGTTAAAATGACTCGAGAAATTGTTTCCTAAAGGAAACTAGAGTGCAGGGTCAGTGCTATACTTGCTTATATTGGCTCTCTGGTTCCTGTTGCAATGGTACTTCTACCCCATTGGAAGGCAGACCAGAGTTAAGACTTCACTTTCAGACAGGATAAAAGACAATGACAGGGCTCAAATACTGTCTCTGTGACCAATATGACAGTCTTTCTTCGTTGACCCTCATTGTCCATGCTGTATGAATAAGGTTTTTCTAGACAGTATAACTAAAAAGAAAAGACCCAGTTTCTTAATATGCCTTCCCTAGTGAACCAGCCCTCCACTCCAAAGTCATAGGAAACCAATTTGCCTGAAGAACCAGACCTGGTTTTCAGTGTCTTTCCCAAAGCCAAACATTTCCAGGTTCATAAAGATTCTTTTACCCTAGTGGGTCTCTGCTAGAAGTTATTTCACATAAACATTTTTTTTTTTTATAAGGTCTGGCCAAGCACAGAGAAGTTCAGGTTTTTTGTTTTTTTTTGTTTGTTTGTTTTAAGATTTTATTTATTTGACAGAGAGACACACAGTGAGAGAGGGAATACAAGCAGGGACAGTGGGAGAGGGAGAAGGAGGCTTCCTGCGGAGCAAGGAGCCCAATGTGGGGCTCGATCCCAGGACCCTGGGATCATGACCTGAGTCGAAGGCAGATGCTTAACAACTGAGCCACCCAGGTGCCCCTTCACATAAACATTTTTTAAAGATTTTATTTGTTTACTTTAGAGAGTGAGAGAGAGAGAAAGAGTGGGGGCGGGGGTAAAGGGAGAGGATCCCAAGCAGACTCTGTGCTTAGCATGGACCCTGATGCAGAGCTGGATCTCACAACCCTGAGATCATTACCTGAGTCAAAATCAAGCATCAGAGGCTTAACTGACGGTGCCACCCAGGCACACCCTCATATAAACATTCTAAAGAATTTTAATAAACATTCTGTATGCCTCTTAAGAGAGACACTTAAGACAGGTTTCCTCCATTCCTTTATTAGGATAATTAGCAGGACAGTGGACTGGCCCATCTCCTCTCTGAGTTCTTCTATAGGACATACATTGACTTTATCAGCTCTTCTAGTTGTGTGTTTTTGTTTTGTTTTGTTTTTTAATAGATCAAATAGTCCTGGTCCCCAAAATTTGTGATGGAATGATGTTCAGGACAGAGAAAGACAGGAGGAGTTCTCATATGTAACCTTTTGGAAGAAAAGACTACTTTATATTTAATTAATTTTTTTTAAAGATTTTTATTTATTTATTCATGAGAGACAGAGAGAGAGAGGCAGAGGGAGAAGCAGGCTCCCAAGGAGCAGAGAGCCCGATGCGGGACTCGATCCCAGGACCCTGGGATCATGACCTGAGCCGAAGGCAGATGCTTAACCATCTGAGCCACCCAGGCGCCCAAGACTACTTTATATTTAATGTACCAATCTCACTAAGATCAGGTATATTGTAAAATCATCAAAATGTGGGGTTTTTTGAGACATATATAGATATTTTTAATCTATTTTAAGCTTTGTATTTATTTTTTGTATTTATGTGTTTATTATTTCATTGAGGTATAATTAACAAATAAAATTGTATATATTTAAAGCATACAATATGATTTGATAAACATATAAATTGTGAAATGATTACCATAATCAAGTGAACACATCCATCCCTTCACAGTTATTTTTTTTGGGGGGGTGGTGAAAACACTTAAGATCCACTCTCAGCAAATTTTAAGTATACACAACTTACTAACTATAGGCACTACATTGTACATTAGATCGTTAGAATTTATGCATCTTATAACTGAAAGTGTGCACCCTTACACCAACCTCTCAGCATTTCCCCCAGCCTCCCTAGCCCCTGGCAACTACCATTCTCCTCTCTGTTTCTATGAGTTCAGCATTTTTTTTTTTCCAGATTTCACATATAAGTGGTACCATACAGTATTTGTGTTCTCTGTCTGCTTCTCTCACTGTCTGGCTTATTTCACTTAGCATAATGCCCTTCAGTTTTATCTATCTTGTCGCAAGTGGCAGGATTTCTTTCTTTTTTAATGGATGAATACTATTTCACTGTGTCTATACACCACACTTTTTTTTATCCATTCATCCACTTATGGACACTTAGGTTGCTTCCACATCTTGGTTACTCTGAATAATGCTGCAATGAGCAGAGAAGTACAAGATATCTTTTCAAGATATTGATTTCTTGATCAATAATTAAATAATTAAAAGCTTTCATTTAGTGAAACTTGTTTTGGACTAACAAAGGCAGGACTAACCTGATTCAGTAACATCCAAATTAGAGAATATTTAAATAAAATCCAGTTTTCTTACAGTCAAATCATCATAAACAAAGAATAAACAAGATGCCTTTCTCATTTGCTTGAAAGAAGAGGTAGTCAGCTTTGGCATTTACCAGGATACAAAAAAATGTAAATCCTTTTTACATTTGTTCTCTCTGAAAATTAGATATTAATTCTATGACTCTCTTCCCCTTACCCAGATATACTGTCATTTATGTAGAATTCTCCTGCTTTAAGGATAGTGGGAGATAAGTTTTAGGTCTACCCTAACAGAATTATCTCAATTTCAGATTTAGTCCTACTGAATTATTAAATTGTCTTGAGAATAAAGTTAGACTTGAATTTTATTTGTTAAGCATCTATTTCTAAGATTTTAAGTGTTAGCCTTTCCAATGCAATTTTTAATCATTTCATATGGTTCCTCGTTCCTCAATAAAGAGAGTGTTGTGAGAGTCGTTTGTAGTAAGATCAGACATTTCCTTCATTCCATCTGTTACAGGAAGTGTGGAAGGAAACGTTAGAAGAAAGATAACTGAGGGAAAGGATAAGGAGGTGTGTGACAAGGATGCTACTCCAAATTGCAAATAAACAAGAATGGGCAATTAGCAGAGCAAAAGTAAGCTACCTGATCGTAAGTGAAACGCAGTAGCTCCTAAAGCAGATAGAAAAGTGTCCTTCTGCACCAGGAGAAAGTGCCCTTTGCATTGGGGAAGAACCACAAGGCTTATTGGGCCACTTTTGAAATCTAAGCCTGTCCTGTTCCTTCCTGGATTCTAGGATCAATTCCTTTTCTTTGAGATTCTATTTGATGCATAACTTGATAGGACAATTCGGTGGTTTGGCTAGAACCTGGCTGAAACATGTATCAAATGTTTAGTGACTTCTACTTGCCACGGTTCAGCAGTTTTCATTTTTAAATAGGTATTAATCTTGTTGACATATTTACTTTATTGTGGTGAGTTGCAATATTTCCCTATTCTGCCAATGAGATTCTGTGGTAAGATTAGTTCTGCCTTTTTAATGAAAATGTTTCTAGAAGTTTACTTTATGGGTGCTGTCTTATCAATCACTCAGTTATTCATTCACATGGAATACAGATAAATAGAAATACCATCAAATGAGAAAACTTCAAAAAATCATAGCTTATTACAGATACATAGCCCAAAGTTTGGGTGTATTAAAAAATAGCTTTTAAATTTAAAAGTTCCTAGCCTCTAACTTTTTAATTTAATTTAATTTAATTTAATTTTATTTTATTTTTTAATTTATTTGACAGAGAGAGACAGCCAGAGAGGGAACACAAGCAGGGGGAGTGGGAGAGGGAGAAGCAGGCCTCCCGCAGAGCAGGGAGCCCGATGCGGGGCTTGATCCCAGGACCCTGGGACCATGACCCGAGCCGAAGGCAGACGCCCAATGACTGAGCCACCCAGGCGCCCCTTTTTTATTTTATTTTTTAAAATTATTCCCAGACACTAAATCTAGTGGAAGCTGTTTTCCCCTTTTCATTCACATATTTCTTCCTTAATCTCCAAAATTTCCCATAATAATGATCATTTTCTGTATCAGTGATTCCTGAACTTGGGGATTTTACCTACAAGAAAATACTTTTTAAATAAATAAGAACTGGAAACCAACAATAGGATTGGCAAACCTTTTTGTGAAATTCACATAGTACAAAAATAACTATAACAATTGTCATCATTTTCTCATAGAACAAAAGATACTTTTGTACCAAAATAAATCAGTATTATTTTTATGAAAAGCTTGCTACATCATCCTTACTTTTCACATTCTGCCATTCTTTCAAAGATCAGTACAAACACATGTGCTGATCTATGAGAATCTCTCTTTTCTACTATATGATCACAAAATATTATTACTTTGTTAATTTCATACTGTTTCTTATTTAACATACTTTGCAATATACTTGAAATGTGCCTATGTGTTTAAGGACATTCCTTTCAGTGACATCAGTCTCTTATACTCTAATGTATGTATAAATAGAGAGGCAGCTCTAATTGAATGAATAAATCACACAAATACAGTGGAGTATCTACAAATCCTCTCTATAGAAAAGGAGAGTATTTTTCCTCTATTTCTTCAAAAGAGAAATTATTATGATTATATAGTGCTGTACACAGTTACTAATTTGCTCATGAATAAGTGAACTTACACATGAATAAGTGGATAAGTAGACCTTGCTTAAGATCTACTTAATAAGCGGCAGTCCTCTGAATTAGCTTTTCTCAGTTGGGAGAGCCAGACACCCTCACTGAAGTGGCAAGATGGCAGGGGTGGAGGGGGCATTCCTTAGAAATACTTTGGAGGTACATTTGAAGGATATAATCTTACCATCATCCCCATAGGTTAAGCCATAGAAGGATCCTTCCTCATGAGTATAGAATATAGGTTTTAGTTTTAGGAACCATAGGAGAAGTAAAATCTGAACTTTTAAGAAAGTGACCCACCATTAAATTAACAAAGCTTTCTATCCTGTACCTTCATTTTCTTCTCAATACCAACTGGCATATTTTTTCCTTTGTTTTGTGTCTTTTCTTAACTTCTGCTTCTTCATTGTTTCTGCTTCCTAAAATTCCATCTTATAATATAGCATAATAATAAGGATCATGGGTTATAAAGTGATATAAATCTGAATTTGAATGCAAGTTTTGCCAATGGTGAACTGTTCAGATTGGTAATATACTTCATCTCATTGATTTCAGTTTCATGAACTATAAGATAAAATGAAAGTAGTAACTAATTTAAATTTAATGAATGAGATAATACTAGTAAAATAGTTGCTTTACTGGAAATGGTTAGTATTGTTGACTATTATTTTATTACTATGCCTAAGCTTTGGCTCCCATGCTAACACCATTATTATTTCTGTATTACCCCATTTAAGTTCCCAAGAAAGTAATCTATTGACTATGATAATAAATCTATCTTCCATAGCAGGACAATTTCTAGGTGTATGGTTAGCCTATAGATTGGCTGTCTTGGGTCAGTTATCCAGTCTTGTCCTAATGGCTGTGGGAGGCAGGTAGAAGTAGAGATGCACAAGCTAATGCAAAATACAGTCTCATAAATTTCCCCCTTTAGTACTATCCTCAGACAGGGCTGTCTCACTTAGAAAGAGCTGTGAGTAGAACAGATTTTAAATGACATGTTGAATTTATTCCCCAAGAAAGACTCCAGAAGATATTCTATTTTGAAGTACATGAATTGTACATGATCTTATCCTATAATCAACTATTTGTATAATATTGGGGTTTGAAAGATCCTGGTATCTCACTGGTATTTTTATGGTATATAAATATGGCCTGCTAAAGCTAAGAAATGTAAACGAAGCAAAGTGAACCAAATATACACGTAGTTAAAGTTAAACCTGTAGACATGTTTAGCCCAGGTTCATTCTGACATATGGGCAGAAAACTTGGTTAGTTTGTTCTCACTTTATCCAAACCCATGATAATGTCCTGCTTTGGAAGACAGAGATATAGAAACAGTATAATTACTGATGGAAAACTAGTACAGATAAAATAAGAATAACCTAAACTTTAATTCAAACCTCAAACCATAAGCCCAACCCAAGACTTTTTTTAGTTTCATATAGGTTCAGATAACTTTGGACTTTAGAAAATACCATTTTCTCAAAAGGACACTTCTTACTTTGTACGCTTTAAGAATAAACAGAGTAAATATAGAATATAGGGACAACTCCTGTTCAGAACGTTGGTTCCTGGCTGGGTTTTTGCAATTGCTTGCCAGCTGATGAGGTAGAACAAAGAGAGAATGCAAGGGTTTAGGTAATCCAATTTAACACTCATATTGACTCCCTGGAAGAGCCTAAAACACTATCAAATTACATGAAATTTAATCTTAAAAAAATAAAACTATAGTTATATAATATCTAATCTACAAAGGCAGGTATAGATTAAAATTCTCCATTTGTATACATCTCTACCTGTTTTCTTTATGCTTTCTGACAAATTTCAGTGGATTTATATGACAATAGGATTTTCTTTCTAACCCTCTTCTGTCATTTTTTTTCTATTTTCTTCCTCTATCTCCCTCTCTTCTATTCCTTCCCTCTTCTCCTTTTCCTCTTCTTCCCCTGTATTAAGTAACGCTGAATGCATAGTATTCTGACAGGAGAGTCAGAGGAGCATTATCACACTCCTTTGATCCAGCAAGTACATCACCAGGTACTTGGTTTTCCCCTAAATGGAGGGTCTGCAGACGACAACAATTGAGACTGTATCTCTCTGACTGAAATTTTCTTATACTTTTCCTTTTCCCTTCATTAGAAGTATCTACAAATTTGTATTACCTAAGCATACTTCCTGATGAGACTGGTTGAAGATCTATTATTTGTCTGCCTAGACCCCTCCTTCCCTTAAGAAACTGTTTCTTTCCCAAAGCTCTATGTGGTTCTGATGAGACTTGTTATCTAGGCCAGGGGTTGATAGGTCCAGACATAGGCCCAAACAGAGATAGGCAGGGTTATTTCAAGTTTTTTTAATGCACTTAAAGGAAAAAAGGCAGTCCCTTTCCCAGTGGTCATGTTCCTGGTAATATGGAGAGAGCCAGTCTGAGAATAAAATCAACTCTCCACAGAAAGGGGGAGATGAAAGTCAATGAAGAGGGCGCCTGGGTGGCTCAGTTGGTTAAGCGACTGACTTCGGCTCAGGTCATGATCCTGGAGGCCCGGGATCGAGTCCCACATCGGGCTCCCTGCTCAGCAGGGAGTCTGCTTCTCCCTCTGACCCTCCCCCCTCTCATGCTCTCTCTCTATATCTCATTCTCTCTCTCAAATAAATAAATTAAAAAAAAAAAGAAAGTCAATGAAGAGTCCTGGTGTTATTTGTGCTCTTGCTTCTAATTGTGCCTGAGGCAGAGAGTAAAAGCCCAACCATACTACACTTGACTGTTGAGAATATGAGACATTCATGGGAGAGTGAGCAATAATCAAGTCGTGACTGAGCAAAGACTATGCCCATCTTTAAATTTTTTTTCAGCTTGATTAGTTCAATAGGGTTGATCTTATTATAATGAAGTTGCCCTGAATAAAATAAAAATTGAAGCGAAGATAGTTCAAGAGGATGCTAGGTATAAGAGAAAAGCTGTGTCTTGTTGACACGAAGGGGATTTAATTGTCTCGAGGGGGTTGCCTGTCACAGATTCTCAAAGAAAAGACGGATGATTTTAAACACTGAAATGACCTAATCGTCAGACAGACTTTGGTTCAAATTCCAGTTCTGCCTTTTAGGAATTCACTGACTTTGAGCAAGTTACTTGACCTCTGTATTTCTTTTTTTTTTATTTTAAAATGAGACAAAAATACTACCCCACTTGTGGAGTTATTTGATGGCTAAAAATACCACTTGTGTACAGCTCTCAGAAGAGCATGGTACATAGTAAATGCTCAGTAAATGGTGGTCACTGTTGTTGATTCCTTTTCTGAGGGAGCTGTAAAAGAGCAAACTTCTCCATTTGGTTTGATTCCTAGCTGAAGCAGTAAACAGGTAGAGTGTAAGCCCACATGTTCTCCCTCTGGCTAAAGGGAGGAGTAACTGCCAATGAAACCAATTGTCAGGGGTGGTGCACAACTGAAGTCAACCAATGCAGATGGTGATGGATTGGTGTTGGGAAGACCATGGATTAAAGAGGAAGGGAGATGTTTGAAATTGATTAATCATCCTTTTATATGTCATCTCCTCTGGTGATAAGAATTGGGAAAAGTATATAGAGCCAAGTCTTATAAACTAATGTCCTTCACTTTATGTGTATCATAATTTATATAGGAACACCAGCTCCTTCATATCAAGGGTCTACTTATTCATTCAACAGATTTTCATTGATCCCCCATTATAGGTCAGGAATCATGCTGGGCACCATGATGAAAAGAAGAATGATGATCCTCTGTCCTCACATGGCTTCCAGTTAAGTCTGTTTCCTTGGTCCTTCATTATGACTGATACTCATTTCCAGGGAGTTCCCTCCATGATCCCTGTAACTGTTTTATAATTAATCTTTCCCCAAAGAATACAATGCGTTTTCTTAAGAAGTAATTGGGTCTGGCTGTATTTGTATCATCAAAGAGTGAATACAACTGAGAAATCATTATTTCCAATGTAAGCTATTTTGCTCTGTGTTTTTCTTCACCAGCCTTGGTAACAACCTGGAAAATGGTCTGGTGCTTTTCTGATGCTGATTTTGATGTCTACTTTTGCTGTCAACTCTTCCAAACACCATGTGACACTGCCACTTATTTTCAGTGGTTTCTGGCATGAAGCTCAGGAATAATTAAATGAAAGCATATCAACCCCCAAAATGCTATTTTTGTACTCCCCCACCATAAACTTTTGGCTATCTACCAGCACTATTTTTTTTTCTTTTTCTTCTTCTTTTTATCAAAAAGAGACATGTTCACCATATTTCTAAAATAACATATTAGAGGAAAGCAGTCCACACAGAGACTGCTAGTTTTCAGAGTACATTTGAAATGCTCAAAATGTTATTTTGAATTGGTATCAGGGGTCTCCAAGTTACTTACAATATAATTAGAATTTATACATGAAAAATTGCTGTGGGAAAGAGAGCAACTATCCTGTGATTTCTATTTTGAAGATAAAAAAAATTGACACACCCCAGTTATAGTCATATGACAAATCAGTAAGTAGTGTTGTCAAGGAGAGAATCTCGTCAAAACTTCTAGTCAAATGTGCCATCTACTTCATCATAATGAAATTGAAATATATGAATATAATAATGTTGTCAATTCAATGAATCACTTGCTTCATTATCTTCAAGTTCTACCTCCCGTGACCTATGTAGGCTATTAAGCCAAGATTAAATAATGAGTTACCTACTGAACTTTAGAACAATTTATGCTTTGCCCCTAACTAACCTATGTCCAACAAGAGCAAGTACAGAAAAAAGGTGACTTTACACATGTGTACACATGTCCACACATGCAAATGCACATGTACTCATGAAAAGAAGAGATAAAGAAGCATATGGCTAAAAAAAAAAAAAAAAAGGCCTTTCAAATGAACCTACACTGGTTATCATAGTGAAAGAAATCTCCTTTCTCCTTAGCGCATATTCAAATTTTAGAAGAAAAATGGCTTGCGAGAGAGAGAAAAAAAAGAACTAACATTGAAGAGCCAATTATATTCCAGTCCTTGAGCTAGGCTTGTTATGTGGATCATCATATTTTAACCTCTCACATACTTTGTGGCAGCTCTCATATTCAATATGTGCATAGGAGTTTACAAAGCTCAAGAAGGCTGGGTAGTTGCTAAAATTCATACAGATAGTAAATAATAATCCAGAATGCACATCTCAGTTCTAACTGACTTCAAAGCCTATGTTTCCCTTTTATACCATATTGTGTAATGATGACCAATTATTAGGATAAAATTGTAGGGTTCTGCTTTTGTTGTTGCTGAATAGTTTGGGGCTATCAGCTTACATTATATCTCTAGTAGTTTATCTATAACATGGCGTCCAATAGAAAATTCTTCGAGAATTTTCTGGGGCTTTTTTCTTTTCATCTTTGGTCTTCCCACTGTGGGTTCTTTTTTCCATTGATTTTATGTTTAAAGTCTACTTTGGAAGCTTTACCTACACTTTTTATAATTTAGTTTATCTTTTTGTGTATTCTCCACTAAGTATTCAAAATATAAATTTATAATTCCTAAAGGAATATAGAAATATAAAACAAATTTAATGTTTTAATAAACTTACCAGTATTATTTATTCTGATACTTCTGCTTATTTTGCTTTTTTTTTCCTCCAATCAATCAAACATGAGTTTCTTTTACCCATATCCTAGGATGTTTGAATGTATAAACTAGAGATGTCAGTGTTAAATTAAAAAAAGGCACTCTGGAAGACAGTAGGGAGGTTCCTCAAAAAGTTAAAAATAGGGGCACCTGAGTGGCTCAGTCATTAAGCGTCTGCCTTCGGCTCAGGTCATGATCCCAGGGTCCTGGGATCGAGCCCCGCATCAGGCTCCTTGCTCAGCAGGAAGCCTGCTTCTCTCTCCCCCATCCCCCTGCTTGTGTTCCCTCTCTTGCTGTGTCTTTCTCTGTCAAATAAATAAATAAGATCTTAAAAAAAAGTTAAAAATAGAGATACCCTATCATCCAGCAATTACACTACTAGGTATTTACCCAAGGATACAAACATAGTGATTTGAAGGGGCATATGTACCCCAATGCTTATAGCAGCAATGTCCACAACTGCCAATATATGGAAAGAGCCCAGATGTCCACTGACAGATGAATGGATAAAGAAGATGTTCTCTCTCTCTCTCTCTCTCTCTCTCTATATATATATATATATATGTGAATATTAGCCATCAAAAAGAAAGAAATCTTGCCATTTGCAATGATACAGATGGAACTACAGGGTATTATGCTAAGCGAAATAAGTCAGAGAGAGCCAATACCATATGATTTCACTCATATGTGGAATTTAAGAAACAAAACAGATGAACACAGGGGAAGAGAAGGAAAAATAAAATAAGATGAAAATTGAGAGGTCGGCAAACCATAGGAGATGCTGAACTCTAAGAAACAAACTGAGGGTTGCTGGAGGGGAGGTGGGGGGAGGATGGGGTACCTGGGTGATGGGCATTAAGGAGGGCACTTGATGTAATGGGCACTGGGTGTTACATGCAACTGATGGATCACTAAATTCTACCTCTGGAACTAATAAACAAAAAATTTAAAAAAGGAAAAAAAGTAACGATTCAGGTAGAATGGGCTAATCAGCTCAAGTTTTACTTAGGGGGAGTTAAAAAAATATTATGGGCGTCATTCAATTCCATTTTGCTCACTTTCTCAAATGCTGTATAAGCATATAGTTATGTCATTTTGAAATCATTTCATGATTTTTATACATTTTATTTAAGCAGTTGGGTTTACAAAGAGCATACTATAGTACCATCTTGGCATGGCTGGGCCAGGGCCAAATGGGGTGCTGGAAAGGGAATAGGCTATGCACCATGCTGCCTCCTGGCCATTTCAATTAGGGACAAACTGAAATACCCAACAGTTTAGGAAAGACGCTGCGTGAGTGAGGCTGTGTGTATATCAAGACTTCCCTTTAAACCCTTGCATTCTTTTCTACCATGTATAGTGTACATTATGCTCTTCCATAATTATAAATGTATGTTTCCCATCACCACAAAGACTTCTCATTGCTTGAAGGAAATGCAGCTTCAAAGAGCTTAAATTGTGAAGGGCAGGCCCCCTTCTGAGAGCTACCATTGCTTGGGGGTGATTCCTCCTCTAACTCATCCACAGTAATATCCTGGCCAGCTTTGCTGGCTGCATCTTACCATGCCTGGATTGGCCTGAGGCTTTGGTGGTCTTGGCTTTTGAAGAGAGCATCTTTGAATTTTTGATAATGTAAATCTCAGTATTGTCTTTTAAAGAATATTGTTGTAGCATGCTCCCTTACTATCTAAAAGGCAGAAAGGGTTCCAGGCTTTTGTGATTCTAAACTTCACACACAAAGGATTTTTGAAGAGCACTGGCACTTTGATTAGAGGGTAAACTTCACATCCCGACGGAGTTTCAGTTTTAAGTTGCTGAGAGTCAAAAGTAAAGTGACATGCAACAGAAGAAAGGATATAGAAATATAAGTTTAAAATGTGACGATCTGAAAAAACACGTAACGTACTTTATGACAGTAGCAGTTTGAGAGAAAAATATGGTCTATTTTTAACCATCTTTTAAAAAACTCTAACAATTACACTTCTTGAAAGCCTCTTCAAGATTGCAGCTCCCAAGAATGAAATCATGTCAGCCAATAATTATAACAGCTTATAGAACCTTGTGCCAGGCACTGTGTTAAGCTCTTTTCAAAGTTAATCTTATGTAATACTTCCAATTAACCTATAGCATTACTAATATTATCCCATTTTACATATAAGGGATCTGAGGTACATAAAGTATCAAGAAACTTGTCCAGAATCACACACCTAGAATACTATGAAACTAAGTTTGGAAACCAGATCACGAGACTTCATACCTTGTGCCTGGAACGTTTATGTTATGCTTTCATGAATGTTTCATTTGGGGATAACTTTTAAGTGGCTTTGAGAAGTATAAAACACAAAAACTTGAATTTACCTCTACTGATTCTTGGTGGTGCCCAACCTAAAAAATATCCCCACCAGTGTGCTCTCACAGTGACATATCAGAGTTGACTTACAATCCTGCAGAAAATGAATCTCTCTTAAATGAGGATAACAATAAAGTAGGTATCATTTGATAAGCGTTTACCATATCCTAGGTAGTACACTAAGTGCGTTACAGGAATGTTCTCGTTTTAATCCACTCGCAACTCCATCAGTCAGAGGTTATTATTTCCATTTTGAGCTTGTGGTGATTTGGGCTTAAGGAAATTGTGTAACTTGGTTAGAGGTACATGGTGAGGGGTAGAGCAAGAAGTTGAACTGACACTTGCCTGTTTGATTCCAAATTCCATGCTCTTGAATGTGGCATTAAATTGCCTTTACATAAAGAAAACACCATGAAAGATACATTTACTGAGCATACATAGAGTATAGGATATTCTACCGGTAAGTTTAAACTCCTGTATAATTTCTTGACTATGCCTATTCCTTTTATGTTTTCATGATACCTGTTTTTCAGATGAAGGGTATTCCTCAATCACCTTATTTTCCCCCCATATAAACCGTGAAGAAGATAAGAAGTAAGTTCCCAAACCCAGAGAGAGACTTCCATGCTGGTCCAACTGGTGCTGCTTCTCCCTTAGTCATTACCTAACACTAGGCAAACAGACAAGACCTCTGCAGCCCACACCCATGAGCAACTAATCTAACCATGATAACTATTGTAAAGAAAAGAAAAGAAAAGAAAATTTCACAACCTCCTCTGATAATTCATGGAAATATTCATACACCAAACTTCACTGTCAGAAAGGTCATACTGAAACTTTAATGTAAATAATATACACGTCTCTTTTTTAAACTTCTAATAACCACAGCAACTTTCCTTCAGTAGTGAGTGCTAGTTGTAATAATAATGTTTTTTTATTATCCCTTTACTGTTCAAAATACCATTTTTCACAGCACTGCTGAAAGGCAGTATTCTCTCTCCTGCTTCAGTAATGTGCTTGGTACTGAACTGGTTTTAGCGCTGTTTTTATGATCTTATACTATGGCATTGGTTAGGGATGAGAAAGTTTTATTTGCCTCACCACTGAATCTGCAATGGCCAGATAAGTAGAATCATATTTTATGGCATCAAATGTTTTTTAGACACTCATTCCAATATGCTATTACTGATGACTCTGCTCCCCCAAATACAAATGCAAGAAGAAATGCAAAGTTACAAAGTATTTTTCCAACTCCGTGTAGCTCAGGGAAGACAGAAGCCAAATTGTGATTTACAGCAAAGGTATCCCTCAAAGTTTCAAAGGTGCTTATCATTTACCAAGAACTAAAATGTACCAATGACTATGGTAGCCTAGGTTCTAAAAAGGCAAAGGGTTACATGGTAGAGATGGAGATATAAAGAATCAATCAGGAAGGCCAAAGAAATCTGGGAAATCAATCACAACTCCAGTGACAGGTGCCTCCAGATCAAATGAAGGGCTAAAGAATCCAACCCACACGTGGGTGTGTTGTTTGAACCAGCTGTCAGTGTCAAATAGAGTATCGAGTCATTTTATCTCCGTGATTCACAAGCAGGTCTGGGCCATACCAGTGAGACTTTGCTCGATGTGGAAAAGGAGATAATGAACCTCAAAGCAGCCTGAGATCTAGTTTTGGCTTTACTCTAATCCTGGCTTAGATTCTGGTCTTGCCCATCCTGAAATGATGAGGTCAGCATTGCCCAGCACTGCCAAGCTCACCCTGGATATGAAGTTAACTATCAACTGCAGGATTAAATAGACCCTCTCACCTCACTCACCCCGGACCCGGACCAATTTTTTTTTTTTTTTACCTGAGGCATGCTGGAATTCAGAAATACCATTCCAACACTGTCAAACAGCCTTCAGTCACTCCTGCTACCAGGTCAACCTTGACCTTGGAACAGAGGCTTCTGCTTTGTTTCTGAGTCTCAGTCTCCACCTTTTCATCCAATTCAGGTGATCAGATCTGTGTATTTCTTTGTGCCTGAGTCACCTTTAATAACCTCTCCAGTTCCCTTCTTGCCCTGCCAAAGCGTAAGAATCCAGGACACTAGTCCTAGAAGGGAGAAAGGAGGATATCCTAGGGTTGAGAACTGAAGACCTATTCCATACTTGTAAGGTTCTGGCATGGAGAAATTGTAATGATGACGAGCTAAGGGTATGCTTTGCCAAGGTTGCTTGAAAATAAGACTCTCTCCTAGTTGTCATTCAATGTGCTTTCTAGTGCTATCAGAAGAAGGGCAGAGAAGAGTCATGTGCTATTTCTCCAGATTAAAAAAAATATATATATATATATATATCTCCAGACATACCTGCTTCCCTCAGGCTTAACCAAAAGCCGAAAATATACTGGCTAGATCATGATTCTTTTTGTTTTTTTAATTAACATTTTTTATCACAATTGTGTAGGCACATAACTTAAAGAGTCCACAAATTCCATATAGCTTATAAAAACAGCAACTCCTGCCTAAGCCTCCTCACTCCCTAGAGGCAACTATTTTCAGCACCTTTAGCTATTTCTTTTGCCATTAACTTCATATTTCTAAATCACATGCACATACTACTGCTGCTTAAGCTTGTTGTTGTAGGTAGTATCTATTCACTTCCTAGTACTGAAATTGAGGATTTAGATCTCTTATACCACTGTTTTCTCCATCTTACTCCATATTCCAGCATTTGATAATCTCCTTTTGTGAAATGGGTTCTTCACTTGGCTTCTGGGACACCATTCTCTCTTGGTCCTTTTCCTACCTCCGGCGCAGTTCCCTCTCAGTCTTCTTGTTGATTCCTCCTTGCCTTCCCAACCTGTTAACAGTCACAATTCAGTCCTAAGACATCTCCTGTATCTACACTCACTTCCCAGATAATCTCATCAAGTCCCATGGCACTAATTACCAACAAAATGCATAGATTATGATTCTTTTTAGTCCACCAGAGAGAAGTTACTGCCTCATTTCTTAGGCATTGAATATTTAAAGTAGCAATACAATAATTATATTAGAGTCTATGGAAAAGGCAATGATATTTTCTTAATGCTGCTTTTGATTCAAAAGAAGTTGCCGTTCTTACCTGCCGACATAGGAATAAATCTGTAGAGACAAAGTCAAGAAAACTTATGTGCAATTTCCATTAATAGAATCTCTGTCGCAGAGAAGGGAGAACCAAAGCCAAGAAGAGCCATCAATAAATTTTTCAGTGTTGCTGAATCAGGCTTTGGTAGTTTGAAGGGTGTACTCAGCTCAATTTCTGATTGAGCATTGTGGCATTATGGTTCAATTGAATAAAGCTTAAGGATTTCCTTTTATACTAATTTTACTTTCTACTTTTTCCCCTGATCTTGTGTTCTCTGCTTAGCTATTTCCTTTAATGCCCAAATATTTTTCCTTCTAACACAAAACTCTATCTTTGACGGGAACTTGATTCATCAGTTTATGGTTTTGTGGTGGCTGCTTCTTCTGAACAGAAGAAATGAGGTAAATGTACATAATACTACTACTCTATCAAAATCACAAAACCATTATTGATGCCATTAGAATATATTCCCTCAACTTTAGTAAACTTCAGTAAGTGATAGGCCAACTGTCTAGACTTTTGGGGACAGAAAACATCATTACAATTTGGTTCATGATCACAGGCTTTGTAATAACAGTGACAAAACAAAAAGAAATGGCAGCCAAAAGAACATTTTTAAAAATTAAGGTTGCTTACTTAACCTGAAGAAAGAGAGAAAATGGTAACAAAGCTTAAAATGATCAAACTGAAAACAACCAGTTTTTTTTTTCCCTCTGAAAAGACAAAACTTAAAGGAATGTTTAGATTTTAGTAAGAATGTTGGTTGACATGTGGAAGAATTTCTTGATTTCAGAAAAATTGAATTCTAACTTATGATCATGGGCTATTGATCTTCAAAGATGTTGAAACAACTTTCTACATTATAGAATGAATAGGATTGTATAAAGGCAAAAATTACATCACGTTTTCTCTTCACATTTCTCTAATTCTGTAGTAAAAGTCATAGCCACAATGTATTGAGCCCTTTCCAGGTGCCAAGCACTTCATATTTGTTCTTTCATTCAATTCTCAACACAACCCTGAGGTTTGTATCGCTAGACTCACTTTTTGGACATGGAAATAGGTTCAGAGAGATTGAATAACTTGCCCAAGATATCAAATGACAGAGCTGACACTTGACAGGTCAGCTTGGTCCCAACATTAAAGTTTTAACCACTAAGCATATCCTGTAACCATGACAGTGACTACCATATTGAAAAATTTCAGAGCCTAATTTTGGAAGGTAATTGTGAAAAACCGTTTCACAATCAAGTCTTTTTCTACCTGATGTTCATGCTCAGCTTCAATTTGTAATTCCAGTTGCTTTTTACAATGTGTAATGATTATGTTTTTACATTTCCACTTCAACTACTACATCTAGGACATGGTCATTGCATTGACCATTCCAAACCCATCAATATTACATATTTGAAATGTAATTCAGCTAAATACTGAAAGGATAGATGTGTCATGGCCAGTTCAACAATTAAAACATAGAAACTATAGAAATAAAGCTCAAAGCCTTGGTTAAGAATGATCAGTCCATTCCTGATAGCTACGCCCCAGGCTTTTCTATTTCTCTTACTTCCCTATAGAACATGCCTAAGCCACGACAACTCAGATTATAAATATTTTTCAGGCAAATGCCTGTCAGCTTCATAAGCAGGGCTGGTCTGAGAAAAATCATAATGTAGGTCAACTTCAACTCTGATCCCCACCCAGGCGTTTTCTCAGCCTCATTTTCCATGGTTCATTTCAGGATTCTATTTCCTTACTTCCAACCTCAGTGTCTTAATGCTTGAGACACTTGATACAGCCTCACCTTTCAGGCAATACCTCACACATGAGGGTTAAGGAATGCACTCTGGCCCCTACTTCATCCCCACCTCATCCCAACATTACCTTCTTTCCGGGCTATCTTTTTCCTATTGGCTTCACTGTCAGGCAAAGGGGTTTCCTCGTGAGAAATCTCATCACCAGCAGGTTCAGACTAACATTGTACCTACAGCCTGCTATCCCAGCCGAAAGGAGATACTCTCTTCCAAAAAGCCCATCATCAAATTAAGCCAATGTCCATAGCATACCCATCTCCAATACAATTCCTGTAGTCCAGGTTATGGGAGAACCCTGGTTGGTCATACACAGGTCATGTGCCATTTCCCTAGCAGGGAGTGGGTAGAGTATGGCATTAAACTCACCTAAAGTATACAATATAAGGAAAATAGATTTCCATTACTGAAATAAGAGATTAGTGTTACCATAAGGAAAAAAATGTATCAGTTCTATTTTGCATACTCTTAGTATCTTTCTTGCCTTTTTGGGGTTCTTTATGTCTTATTTTCCTTTTACTTTGTAGAGTCATAGATTAAACACAATATTTTAGTCAAGCATAGGTCAATTGTCATAAAAATGAAATAACAATCTACTGTTTTGATTTACTTATAACCTTCCTTTCTCTTGGATAATGGGCTTTCTTTTAGAAAGGTCATACCAGATTGTGTCTTCTGTTGATAAATCATTCTATTTTATTCATGAAAATTCAGATTTCTTATTTCAAGTATACAACTACATATTTTAAAACATTTGGAAGGCCAAACTGGTAATTTCTGTTTAAAACCCATAAATATTAGATTGTACCAACAACTAATGTTGCTGATATTTTACTGTTTTCGACCTACACAGACGGCAATTTTATGTGGTTCAACCTGATATACATTCACCATCAGGCTGGATATAAAGGTATATTTTTTTCTATGTTCCATGTGTTGTGATATTGTATTCATCATATTCATGAAAGTATTTTTGGTGAAAAGAATAAGTTAATCAGATTAAAATGATTGCTGGTTTGACGATGAGTCACTTGTTAATCATTTCAGTGATTAGTGCAGATTAAGTGATGAGTAATAGAACTTACTGAATAAGTACTATTATTATTTGATCATTGCAAATAATCAAAATAGGACTTTGCACCAAGGGCTTCTTTCTCTCTCTTTCGCTCCCCAACAGCAAGATGAAAGCAATCATTTAATAATTGAATCTACTGCTCAGCACTTCATCATCATAATAAAAATTAAATAACTCTATGTCCTATGTTGAGCAAAGTGGTTTTCCAAAATTTTAGACAGAGCTGTTTTCTGTAACTCTGGTAACATATCTATTTTATTCCCAAGCAAGGTAGACTTTCTTTTTTTTTTTTTTTTTTTAAAGATTTTATTTATTTATTTGAGACAGAGAGAATGAGAGAGAGAGAGCACATGAGAGGGGTGAGGGTCAGAGGCAGAAGCAGGCTCCCTGCCGAGCAGGGAGCCCGATGCGGGACTCGATCCCGCGACTCCAGGATCATGACCTGAGCCGAAGGCAGTCGCCCAACCAACTGAGCCACCCAGGCGCCCAGCAAGGTAGACTTTCTTAGTGCAATTGCACTAAGAAACAAATATTGCAGAAACAAATATTCTCATTCCCTGATGCTCTCAGCTACGGGCTTGTGCTATCTGTGAATGTTATAATTGACAAGAAGTGGCCATATGCATCCACATTACATGATATTGTGATGAAAAATGAGACAAAACAATGATAAGTTTTAAACAACGCATTGTTTCATTAGATTTCCTTCAGTGACATTAGTGAATTCAAACCCTCTACCATCATTCCCATCAACACCATTTGAAATTATCTGAATGTTCTGTGAATATCTCAGGAGAGAGGTTTTACATATTTTTGACATGGTATGTACATTAAAGGCTAGAGGCATTTTACTACATGAAAGTATGTATAAATCCTCAATTATGGAATGATAGATCACTTAATAAACCATAATATTTTCTGAGCTGATGTAGATTTCTGTTTGATGTAGGGAAGAGCAATACTTATTTTAATGATGTTTTAGGCAATAATGCTAGTAAAGGAACTGTTTAAAGTTCAGAAAAAAATAGCATTTGTATTTTGGCCATATCATGTGTCATATAGCAATCACAATACTTCTACAGACAGAAGTTTACTTTTTCAAACTGTTCCATGGTGAAAATATAGATTTAAAAAAAAAACAAGCTGCTCTATTATATTAATAGGTGGTTTCATTTTTATGTAAAACCTGAGGTGCTTATATCTTGATAAAATGCAAATGATTCACACCTCCCTCTTCGGGAACTTTCACCATTCCCTGCTGCAGTCCTTATTAACACGGTGCTTACCCAGAACATGTAGGTCAATGAGTGTTGCCATGAAAGACAAGAAAAAGAAAAGCTTTTCACTTTTCAGTGCTTGTCAAAGGAGTGCACACAAAGGAGATACGTTCTGGATTTTTTTTAGAGAAAGGGCTGTGTAGGGCAACTCAAGCTTTGGCATATGATCATGTTGTTCCTGCCAAATGAGACAATTAATTTAAGTAGAATACATCAACACTGCAAAAGAAAAGTACTTCTATTAGACATGATGATATTTATTTTTATTTTGTAAGCACTTATGTCACACTTAACTAGGTGCCAGGCATTGCTCTAAATACCTAACAAATAATAATCATCCAATACTCATGACCACTCTATAAAGGTCGCCATTTTATAGATGGAAGAACTAAGACACTGCAAGGGTAAGTAACTTGAACCAAGTGACATGTTAGCAATGACATCTGCTTTGGAAAATATCATGGAAGTATTTCCTTAGCCAGATTTAATGGAACTTGGTTTTAATTCCTACTTTCTGCTGCCTTGGTCCCAATGTTGAATCTCAGTTCTAACAGCTAGATTTTGGTTTTGTGTCCTTATGTATGAATCCTGAGTGCCCTGGTTGCTTTTAGACTGAAATTCTTTCTCACCAGGGCCATTGCCATCATCCATGCAATTTGATTTCTACTTCTGATCTAGACACTGCTAAGGCCCAGGTACCTGGCAGATGACAAGTTTGGTTACTCCAGTCCATCACTTGAAGTTTTAAGTACTACCTATTCCTGTGGACTTCTGATTAGTAACTTCCTATTAGACTCCAACCTCGACTGCTCACCTGAACTCCTATTCATTTATTTATTTAGTTAGTTAGTTTTATGTATTAAAAACTGCAGTTACTCAGAATAATGTATGTCATAATATAATCATAACAGATTTCCAACATTTTGCCGTATTTGATTAAGATTATTTTAAAACAAACAAAATGTTATAGATAAAATTAGAACCCTCTGTAGACTTCTCCGTAATTAGATTCTCTTCCCTCCCTACTGAGAATTCACCACTAACTTGAAGTAGATGTGTAATATTCCCATGCATTTATTTTTTTCTTAAATATGGGTGTATCCACAAAAAAAAATCATAAAATTGTTTTAGGTATATTTTAACTTTAAATAATGGCACCAAAAAAAAATAAATATTGGCACCACACTGCAATCATTTGACAACTTTCTTATTTTTTAGATTTAATTCTGTTGATGATGCATTTTCTATTTCATTCTTGTTAATGGATGTGTAGTACTCATTATCCAATTTTACCAATATTTATTGGTAGGTATTTAAGATATTCCCAAAGTGTTTATAGTAAAAGCCATGTTTGAATAAAAAAAAATCCTTCATATCTACTTGCCTACCTGTCAGATTTTTGATGTATTTTAAAGATAATTGACTAATTATCTTTAAACTTTCTGTCATTGTGCCCCCCAAAGAATTTTTAATTCCTTTGAAATACTTACACATTTAAAAAAACTAAACCCCAGACTCTATCTGGATTTCACATATTTTTCCATTAATGTCCTCCTTTTTGTGCCAGGATATCATCCAGGCTTCCAGACTGCATTAGTTTTCATGTCTCCCCAGTTTCCTTTGGTCTGTGACAGTTTTTCAGTCTTTACTAAATTGCTCATGACCTTGATAATATTGAGGACTACTGGCCACATATTCTGTAAAATTCCAATTAAAAAAATTTTTTTTCTCATGATTTTTTTGGGTTTATGGAGTTTTAGAAAGAAGATCACAAGTGTGAGATGCCCTCCTCATCATATCAAATCATAATATCTTTATGACCATACTGCTACTGTTAATGTTCACCAATTGGTTGAGATAAGTGTTTGCTAGGTTTCTCCACTGTAAAGTTGTTATTTTTCCCCTTCTATTCTTTGAATCAAGTACTATGTTTAGCCCACTCTCAATGGGGACTTAGGAGATTTAGCTCCATCTACTAAATGGGGGAATATTTACATATATTAAATGGAACTCTTCTTACAGATTTTTAAATTGGCCTCTAAAACTTTTCATCTCCAGTTTAAATACTTGCAAAAGTTACAGTTTCCAAAATGTCATAATATTGACATCCTCAAATAAAATGACTACACCATACTTATATAATCTCAACACCATGGCCATTTGAAACCCACTGTTATGCATTTTTAGATGTCATATTAAAGACCTCTTTTTTAACAAATATTTTACATTGTACTTTTTTCCCTGAACTCATATTTCTATCCCAGTTTCATTGGAGAAAATTTTAAGCAATTTAACTCTTAAAGTATTTCATTGATATACTTTTCAATTTAAATGTGCTTTTTATTTTTAAAGTATTTCTTATGGCTTTAAGTTTCTAATTGGAAAAAAAATGCTATAGGGGATTGAGTTTTCACTGCAACTGTTTTTAGTAGACAATGCAGCAACATAAACATATATTACAGATTTAAAGGTAATTACTAAAAAAAATGATAAAATTTGATACAGGATGTAGAGATGTTACTCAGGTACAAAACCACACTGTTTCTTCATCCAAAGCCTTTGTTTTTTTTGCAGCTGTGGTGTAATGTTTGATAGAGTAAGATAAAAATGATTTTAATATTTCTGTAACTTGTATGTCAAATGCAGTATTGGCCTTGAAAAATTCCAGAAAATAAGATGTTTATGAAGAACATAGCATATTTGTAATGACTATATAAATACTAAAACTTATTTTGCCTCTATAGCAAAAAAATGTATTTGAGAATTTATAAACATGTTCTAGAAAGTAGTAAAAGTGTATGGTTAAAAGTCATTTTCACAAAATTATTACAAAATTTTAAATTTTTATAATTCTATGAATTATGTTACTTGAAACTCCCTTTGCCTGAAATGTAAACTCTAAGAGGTAAAAACAAATTATTTTTTACATGACTATATTTGCCAGTTGCAAAAAAAAGTGGCACCTTCACAAGCCATTTGTGGAAGTACTTAGTTTTTGATAGCAAAGTATAGTAATTAAATTCAAAGTCATTACTGTATTTAGCAAAACAAATACTGTGTAAAGAAATGGCTTTGTAATTGATGATAATTTCTAGGAATTAAATATTAATTGCATGCTTTACAAGAAAAGTGCTTTATAATGTGTACACTAAGATATCTTTTATTGGCAAGGAAAATAATTTAAAGTAATTTGGTAGCTACCACTGAGGAATGTTTTGTGTATAATGTTAGATACTACTCACTGAAAAGCCAGTAGGTTCAGAACAGTGTGTGGCAGGGAATATTGGGAAAACACAAATGGTCCCTGGGCCAAATGATCTAAAAGAATGCCTTAGTTTTGATGAATAATAAATTTTCAAATAAACAGACAAAAACCTTTTAACTTCATGTATATAGCAATGAAATAAAAACTGAATTTAACTTCATCTTCAGAATTTAATTGCTTTCTTCATGATTTAGTTTCTTTTTACTAAATTAATAAATAGCAAAATATCTAATAAGTCTAATAAATTAGAGATTCTTATTTCTTGGTTTGAAAAACTTAAACATATAAGAATAAATGCTTATTCAAGCAATCATTCATTCATTCATTCAACATATATTTATGGTGGGTTTTTTTTAACATTTTATTTTTAAGTAATCTCTACACCCAATGTGGAGCCCAAACTCACAACCTCAAGATCAAGAGTCACATGCCCTACTGACTGAGCCAGCCAGGTGCCCCCTACTTATGATTTTTTCTCATAGATCTTACAGCTTTGGAGGTTGTCATTAAATAAATTAACTCCTAACTAATTATATAAATAGAATTGTAATTATGATCATTGTTATGAAAAATATTTTGCCTTAAGAGTGTGTTTGATTGATAATGAACACAAAGGATCATATCAAGTCAAACCTTAGATCATCTCCCAAATCCTGAAAAAATATTGATCCTGGCTCTGGCTTGGAAATAACCCAACTGTTTTCAAGTTGAATGCCCAAGACGCATGTCCATTTTTATGTATGTTATCCCCTAAAGTATGTGTTGTTCTATTTAATAATGCAATTAATATGGCAAAAATGAATCTAAATGTAGAATTATTTTTGTACAATCAGGGGGTTTCTCTATTTCTTTTTTTATTGCTGGATTTGTTGCCTCAGAAAAGATCTTAAGTGAATCAATTAAGATTAATTCATCATTATATCATAATTAAGACAAATATTAAGGAGAGTTGTGCATGTAGCTGTTTTCTGACTTTCTGAGTTAAACAAATATCTCTGGGATTTTTAGAAACGTATTGTTACATACAACTCTTTGTTTAGTGGAAATTAAGCCTTAAACCTAAATTAAAAATAACAGAGATATTGTTGTATTTTTAATTTAACCACATTTTCAATAAGATTTTCTAAATGTTGGACCTGCATCTATTGGTAAGTACTTTAAAATGTTGAAATATGCCCAAAATGTGTCTTTCTTGGGGTTAAGAGATGGAATCAATTTCAGGGATTTTAGCCTCAAAAGAATCTTAGTTTTTGCTGCAGTCATAATTTCTTAAACAAGTTCTATTCTGGAAGAGCATAGAATACTCAATTTAGTGCTTCTATTCAGGCTGAAATTCAATTATCATGCACACTGTAAGAAAATAACAATTCCACCTGTTTAACCATGATATTCTAAAAGATGTAAAATATGTTGGTTTGTATTAGGTTAAAGATATTCCTTTCCTCACTTGTGGCTATTAGACATGAGCTAATTTGAGGAAGGATGGATTGAAAATAAATGAAGATATCAAAAAATGTCTCTAATACTCTTTAATTCTCTGAATGTGACTTAATTTTCTGACAATTTTATACTGCTGTTGGCTGATTTAAATAAGACCAGATTTTTTTGCTAAGCTTCTCATAAGAAAAGGTCCTTATGGTCTCTGAGGCTGTTACTAATGACAGCATTGTCAGGATAAGGTTTTTCCTAGAACTCCTTTGAAAGTCCTCTCATAGAGGAAACATGAAGGAAGCCAGGTAGTTCTAGGTAGTGTCATCTTGGAAATACCCTTATGAAGTTATGTGGTGGATACACAGGCATATTGTTGCAGGATCTTTTGTCCCCCAGGGAGAAAAAGACATTCCTGAGGGTTTGCTGAAATTGCTCACACATTCTACTTTAAAATTTTATTTTATTTATTTACTTTTGACAGCCCCAATTTTTTAGGGCATTGAAAATAATTTGAAAATAACATGAAAACATTTAGGAAAGCATATTCTTGGGGATAAGATGGAATATATGAAAGATATCTGAAGTTTAGTTTATTATCTCAGTGCCAAACTGTGGTTAATTATCAATTGTATGAAGAGGATTCGAAAAGATCCTCTGATTATTGTATTAGCCTCATTTATTTTGATGAGCTCTTATGTACTTAAGTACGGATTCCATAATGGCCAAATTGTATGTACCCTATATCCATCATGACTGGGGTCTCTTGAATGGTCCCGTGACAACTAATGGAGAAAAATAGAAGCGCTCTACTTCAAACAACCCAGGTATCAACTGAGGTCACACCAGTAACTTAGCTTTAGATAACATTCACTTAAAAATCCTATCTGATATGCAATAGGAAAATAAAATACTTTCAAAGAAATCCGGGGGATTAATGTGATCCAGAGATCCTATTTCCTGTACCTGTTGAACTCTCAAAGTCAGGCTTATCTCCACACTTGCTACTGAGCTGTTCAGTCAATATTGCATTCACGTAGAGATTTGTGGTAGGGACATGATGTGTCCCAGTTTTACAGAAAGTTAAGATATTCCCTTATATATCCCTGTTAAATGGGTTTTTCCAGTAATTCTGGGAATTTCTCACTGGTCTCTTTATTTTATTTTTTTTTAATTTTTTTCAAGTTTTTATTAAAATTCCAGTTAGTTAACATACAGTATAATACTAGTTTCAGGTGTACAATTTTATTTTACTTTTTTGCAGGGCCCAGTCACTGCCATATTCTTTGGCCTTTTCTCTCTCCCACGTTTTTTTCTTCTCACAATGCTTTACCTTCACCATCATATTTTTGTTCCCCTTTATGTAGAGCAGTTTACTTATCTCTGCTCTTTTGGAATCTATAACCATGCAGTCTCATGAGTCCCACTCACTTCACCTAAAAAGAAAATTTCCCTAAAAAAAGAGTTCCTTACCTAAGGGGGAAATAATTTTCCTATACCTATTATATATTTCTATGATTAATTAGAAAAGAAGCTTAGCCCTTAATCCTATGTATATTATACTATCTAAATGAAATACAGATCAAACAGGTTTTCCAACAGTACCTATGAATTCAGTACAAAAAGTTTTCAAAGTATGCTGATGAAGATAAGATCAGATAGAGCCTTTTGACCCCTTCTCAACACCAGAATATAGATTTATTGAACCTCTGCTTGCCACATCTAATTATTTCAGTTCCATTCCTAAGTATCAATCATAAAGTGAACTTGAACTCCTCAACTAATCTTAATCTTATCATTTACCTTCGTAGACTCCTCAAACTGATCCATTAAATCCAGGTAGCGCATTCAAATGTGGGCCCTCAAAAGAAGGAAAGGCAATTTCTCATGCTTTCTAGGCTCCCATCAACAGCCTACACTTATGTCTAAATAAACAGAGATACTATTTTTGGAGTTCTTCTTAGACACAAGTTTTTGGCATAAAATAGTTAGGGAAAGCTTGTCCTTAATTCCTTCCCACTTATATGCCAGATTCCTTGAGCCAAAACTCGTAAAAGGACCCTGAGGTTTTCGTCAAGACATAGCATGTGAGTTGGGGGTGGTGAGCGATTTTATTTGTTTCTCAGCTCAGAATCTCTGTGAGAAAGTCAGGTTTGACAGGTATTTATATTAGCCAATTATCTCACTTTTGCCCACTTTTTCCATTTTTAATTTATGTACTTGCTCCAAGTGTAAAACATATGTTATTCTTGGCTGCCAAGGTTCTTCTCCTATTCTTGTGCACTAATTTCTGTGCTTGCTCCACCTTTAGAGTCAAATGTTGAACTAACATCAACTACAAGGGAAACAAAGCAACCCCTGAACTTTGGCTGTCAGCATAAGTTGAAGAGAGCAGTAATGGGAGCAAGATGTGGTGTGGGGATGCTGTTTTTGAGCCGAAAGCCTCACCAGGGACGAGTGCTCCCTTCTCTCTGGAGAATAACCCACACTCCCCCAAAGATTCTTTATATCTTTTGCTTGAGAAGGAAAAACCTTAATAATCCAGTGAAAAAAATCTGTCTTGTGACTTAGGAGTTTTCCAAAGGTGGTCGTGCCTTTTTCCCTCTGGTCCGATCACTACTCATGTTGACCTCACAGAACAAAATACAATATTCAGAGTGTAATGAAGTCAAGATCCCAGAGTCTTTAGAGGTAAAAGTAAAATTATCCTTTGAAATCTTGGCACCCAGAAAAAAAAGCATGCTGTGACCTTGCCACATAATGTGTACTGTTTATTTTAGCAGTCATCCAAGTTATGCCTACCTTTGGAAGAGAGAAAGCTATGTTCCCTTAAATCTCATATGAAACATTAAAAAGCAAACACGTCTTCTCTAATAAGAGAATAAGATTGTCTCAAACAGGCACAGAAGAAAGGATAAATGGAGGAAGCATGTTTTAATGATTTGAAAATTTAATTCTATTTTTTTTAAGCACCTGACTTTGACCTGCCCCAAAGATGGCTTAGTTCAAGCACACTTTTGTTGAGTTTGCTTTATTTTCACATAAAATGCATCTCTAGTTAGATCAAAACACTTTATATGGCCTTTATAAATGAACTCATAAAGAACATTCCATGGGAGGAATATATTGTCAGTGAGGGAGAAACTTAGAGAAGGGTTTGTTAACCATTCACATTGTAAGCCTAGGCTAAAACCCATGTTATGATGTCATAGAACTCCTTATTTCATTTCATGCTATACCATTTTACTTACATTTAGTACCATTGTATTGTCAGAAACTTATCTTAGGCTCTGATTTTTCCCTTTTTATGAAGTGATTTCCTATCTTGACTTTGTTATCATTTTAGAGGATTAAATAATTCAATTTTAATTGGTAGACATGACCTTCTCTAAGAAAAAAAGAATCATTGGGAAAAGTGGACAACAAGAACTAGCAAACCAGGGAGAGTATTATTAAATATTCATTTCACATTATAAAAATAATTGTTTCTTGACAGAAATTATAAGAGAGAGGTAATTCATCGTATTTCAGAAAGCCAGTGTTTGAAAAGAGACATGACATGAATTCACCACCAGCTTTTACAATGGAGACTCTGTAGAGCCAACATTTTTCCCTGACAATTCAGAGCTGGAATTTTTGAAAACCACTATACAGAGACTCTGGTCACTGGTCCTCTAAATATCTAAAAAGTAGGTAATCAAATTGAGGTTGGAAAAGATAGTCCTTGGGGAATCTCAAAAGCACAATATGATGTCCAAATCACTTTCAGATCCAAGCTAATAGATGTTCGATTCAGTTACTCTTGAGAATTTACTATATAAAAGACTTTTGCTATTGGAAACAAAAAATGAATATATTACATTTTCTATACTAAAGACGGTAAAAAATCAACAGACACATGAAAAAGTGCTCAACATCACTCAGCATCAGGGAAATACAAATCAAAACCTCAATGAGATACGACCTCACACCAATCAGAATGAATAAAATTAACAAGTCAGGAAACAACAGATGTTGGCGAGGATGCGGAGAAAGGGGAACCCTCCTATACTGTTGGTGGGAATGCAAGCTGGTGCAGCCACTCTGGAAAACAGCATAAAGGTTCCTCAAAAAGTTGAACTAGAGCTACCCTACGACCCAGCAATTGCACTACTGGGTATTTGCCCCAAAGATACAAATGTAGTGATCTGAAGGGGCATGTGCACCCCAATGTTTATAGCAGCAATGTCCACAATAGCCAAACTATGGAAAAAGCCTAGATGTCCATCAACAGATGAATGGATAAAGAAGATGTGGTATATATATATATATACAATGGAATATTATGTAGCCATCAAAAAATGAAATCTTGCCATTTGCAATGACATGGATGGAACTAGAGGGTATTATGCTGAGTGAAATAAGTCAATCAATCAGAGAAAGACAATTATCAGATGATCTCACTGATATGAGGAGTTTGAGAAACAGAGGATCATAGGGAAGGGAGGGAAAAATGAAACAAGACGAAACCAGAGAGGGAGACAAACCATAAGAGACTCTTAATCTCAGGAAACAAACTGAGGGTTGCTAGAGTGGAGGAGGGTGGGAGGGATAGGGTGGCTGGGTGATAGACATTGGGGAGGGTATGTGCTATGGTGAGTGCTGTGAATTGTGTAAGACTGATGAATCACAGACCTGTATGCCTGAAACAAATAATACATTATATGTTAATTAAAAAAAACTTAAAAAAAAAAGGCAAAAAATCTTATAGGTCAATTAAGACATATAAATAATTACCTATAAGAAGTATTTTTAAGTCCCTAGCATTTGCCAGGAATATGCTACAAGCTTTTGAGGAAAAAGAGATCACTTCAAGTGAGTGTGGGAAGGGCAGATTTTAAAGAGTGACTGACAGTTGAATTGAGCTTTAAAAGTTGTCAAGACTTCAGCAGATGTATTTTGTGTGGGTAAGGGGTTGGGGATTTCATGGAATCACCAGAATTACAGGATTTCAGAGTTGGGAAACCATTAAAAACAATGTTGTAGAATGGAAAACACCGCAGTTTGAAGTTTGGTGTATTCGTAGGCAAATGACGGCATAAAATGACTTATGTTGAGTTTGCCAAAGGGAGTCTTCTATTCTATGATGGTTGCTCTATTATCCTTAAAAATTCCTTATAGGTATCATTATTCTCTATGAGTTGAGTTTATTCAAATATCAAACTCATGGTAGTACACAACCATCCTATGTTCTTATGATTTGAAGCATATTGGGTAATGGTCTTTGACCCATTCAGATTGTTAACCCCTTGGCATTCTGCTGTAAAACAATGGCAGAATGGTTGAGGTGCCATTATTTTTGACTTGTGGCATATCCATGATATTTTTCTTCTAACTTTATGATTGAAGCTTCTGTCCATGATTACAAGTTTTTGCTTGGTCTGCTCACCATGCAGGAAGAAACTAATCCTCTGTGGTTCAATAATTTTCTTCATTTTGGCACTACTGCCAACATGTGCATTGAGGTCCCCCATGACCATCAGGTTGTCAGATGGTAAAACAGCTGTGATGAATTTATCCAGATCTCTATAGAATTTCTCCCTCACTGGAATGTATAATAGGCAGGATGTTTGCATTGACAAAAGGAATAAATGGTCATTTGAAAAGTGCACACACTGACCAGGCAAGCTGGGGACAAGTAACCACTTAAACACCCAATGCCTGAAAACCCTTTCCTTCAAAGTCTCAGTTCTCCTCATGACGTGTCTGTAATCTCTAGGGAGAAATATTCAAAATAGCTTGTTCCTAATATGATTCCTTAACAGGAGTTCCTCCTCATGTTTTTGCAATTAATAAAAAAGACCAACAGAGAGCCATATTTTCGTGATCAGCCTCCCAGCGTCTGAAAGGACTCCACCCTAACTTCACAGCCATCTTGGAGTGCTTTACTATCAGCTCAAAGGGGGAAAATTAACCCACTTACACTTTACAAATACACTTATAATTGCAAATTGCAAGTTACTGGGAGCTTGCAGCCATTTAGCAGTAAACCAAAGCGAATACTTCTGCAGAACACACTGGGTTGAGAAGTGAGGCAGGTTTTTGCTCTCTGGGGAGAATCCTCCAAATCCTTGGTCCATGTTATGTCCATAAGATAGGCACAGAATCTCAGGAGGATTGGTATTTTGTTCATTAAGGTGTTTATTTTATTTTCTGTCTCTTGGACTGAGAAACAGGACAAAAAACATATGCTAGGGAAATGGAAGACATTTTACAGCTTACAATATTAGGATTAAAAATTATAATATTTATTGTAAAAGAGACTCCAATTACCATTTGACTGGGCAGAATCTTTACAAGATGTATGCAAACTAGAAAAAGAATTTCATCTTTAACTCATTATACTTCCATAAGAAGCCACATGGCTGGACTTTAAAGCACAGTTCCACCCTTTAGTATAATTGCCTTTTCTTTTTTTTTTGGTTTTTGTTTTTTGTTTTTGAATTAGAACAGCAACTTCTTTCTATATAAGTAGACTTTATAGTACATATAAGTAGATTTCAAAGTTCATCTTTTAAATGAAAATGTCATCCTGACTGACGCCAGTAGGAAAACTTAGGGACTAAAATTAATTTTCAAAATAAACTAAGTGAGGTTGTGATTTCAAACCTTCCTCTAGAGTGAACTTTCTTAATTTTCTCATTGAGAATATCCCAGATGCTCTTTTATGGTATTGTGTCTAAAAGGCAAGGATTTAGGAAATAAAAAATGAAGTCCTGACTCGCCAATAGCTGCTAATCTCTCAAGGTTTTACTATATAGTCCCTTCCTGTGAAACAAATTCAGTAGTGGGTGGTAGGAGGTGGGGGTGGGAGTGGGGAAGGGAGGGAACAGAACGTCAACTAAAGTTATAAATACATTACAACTTTTTGTTTAAAGTCAAGGAGTTGGTCCTTCCCCACTTTATGAGCAGAGAAAGAGCTTTTCAAAGACTCAGTGCTCTTAATAGAGCCAGGGGCTTTGAGGAACCCACCTGTGCACAAGACATTCTCATACATCTTCTGTGGGTGCCTTTTGCTTACCCACCACGCCCCATTCCTTATTTGTAGCACATTCATCATCTGTAGGCTGCTGCGTTCATGGAGTTCTCCTTTTTGCATAAGGTACTGGCCAGATTATGAAATCTGTAGTCCGGTGGTAGGCAAATGTTTTTTGTAAAGGACTAGATAGTAAATATTTTGGCCTTGTGGGACATACAGTATCTACCACAACTACTCAACTCTGCCATTGCAACATGAAAGCAGCCATAGACACCATTAAATGAAGGAGTATGGCCGTGTTCTATATAAAACTTTATTTACAAAAACAGACAGTGGGGCCAGATCTGGAGGCATAGTTTGCCAAGCCTGGTTTAAGTCCAAGAAAACATGTTCCTTTGGTACACTGCTGCCCCTCTGCCCTCAAGTACATACATATACACATACCCAGGGTGCACATATGTGTCGTCAACCTCACATAGCTGTGAGCTGTCCAAGTCAACAGAGGAAATTATTCCACTATCTAAAATGGATGTCTATACCAAGTTTTACAAGCAGCTAAGCTGCAGTATCTAGAGTCAGGCAGTTTCTGAACTACGAGGTTCTTTCTGTGTACCAAGAAAGGAAGAAGTAAAATACGCTATTGGTGTTGGTAGTGATGGAAAGAAAAGGGATTTTTTTTCCCTGTGCCCAAGAGAATTGGTGCCATTATTTGTTTCTCTCTTAAAACATCAATATGATTTAGAAATGCATGTTTAATCAAGAAATTAAGTTATCTTAAAAAGGAATTGCTAATGGATATTCTGTCAGAATCCCCACTCCCATTATTAAATGGGATAGAAGTGCTCCCTTCAGCATTTTTCATACCCTCATTAGTCTCATCACTAAATCTTACCAAAAATTCTTTATTTTTTATCTGATTGCTAAATCTTAAATGAGGTAATCAAGGTGAATCTTCTACTTCGGCATCTTACTTAATGTTCCCTTATGTTATTTCTTCTGTGTAGAAGAGCTTCCAAGGATAACAGTTTTCAGTTCTTTGTTCCATGGCTTCAAACATAAAAGATATGATGTGTTTAAGGGTCATCAACAAATCAGAGGCATATTCTGACTCTGTGGGGCCAAAAGGCTGGAACAGAAACCACTCTCACGTCATTACAAAGGATCAGGCAGGGGGAGTTGCTTCACTCTTAACTCCTATTTGCAACTCTTGCTGCGTTCTTTGGAACTCCACAGGGATTTCTCCACTATAGGTATTTCATTTGACCACCTACCTAATTCACTTATGCTTTTGCTATTTTTTCTAGACTCTAATTGGAAAATAATTTTAGAGCTGAAAAAGAGCTTCATGGCTCATCTGACCCAGTGACTGTTAAACCTGGTGGAGAATTGATACCATTCAAGATCTTTGTTAAAAATGAAAGTTTTCTGGCCCTGAAGAAACTCTAAGAAATTCTGGGCAAGCCAAAGAAATCTGTATTTCAAACCTGGTCCCTATGTGAATCTGAGGCCTCCTCTAGTCATGGGCCATTATTTGTAAATCACTGATTTAGTTTGCCTCCTCATTTTAGAGATGAGAAAGTGTATTTTGAGAGGTTAAGTGAATCACCAAAGTTCATGCAGCCAGTATACGGCAGACCTGGGCTCTGGATCAGTACATGTTGACAGAACTATAGCTACTTTTTACTGCTGGGCCCATGACAGGCTTCCCTTATCAGGAACAGTGATCTTTTACCTGCACTTAACCACCTGCTCAGCATAGCACTCTAGGCAGCCAGTACTGATGGAGTGAATTGTCCTGTCAAATGAAACTTATTTGTTATTTCAAGATAGAAGACCAGAGTTGTAGGTACCCATTTCTGAAACAGATGTTCTGGTATTTTACACTCTTACCAGGTAAAAAGAAAAAAAATTAAAATTCTATTCTGGTATTTTTAAATTGTCTTCATTATGAATTACGACCCTTTGAGAATGAACCTCAACATTTATGAACCATTTTACCTGGGTGGGAGGACAATAGGGCTACTCTAAAATTAACAGAATAAATTTGTTTACAGTGGCTCTTAGGGGTGAAAGGAGGAAATTCTGGGGCACAGAATATTTCTGGAGTGATCACTTCTGTGAACATTAAAGCTACCACAGATATACATTAAAAATTTCTCATGGTCGGGGCACCTGGGTGGCTCAGTCATTGTCTGCCTTCGGCTCAGGTCGTGATCCCGGGGTCCTGGGATCGAGCCCCGCATCGGGTTCCCTGCTCAGCGGGATCCTGCTTCTCCCTCTCCCACTCCCCCTGCTTGTGTTCCCTCTCTTGCTGTGTCTCTCTCTGTCAAATAAATAAATAAAATCTTTAAAAAATGTTAAAAAAATAAAATAAAATAAAAATTTCTCATGGTCCTTTGGGGCAGCACCAGACTCTGGTCTAGGGATACAAATTCAAATTTTTTAGGCTGGGTTGTAGAGTATCCTGGTTAGTAATGTAGACTGCTGTCCTAAAGCAAGCATGTTTTTAGAGACATATAACAACTGGTTAGTCTTAACAGGAGATACTAACAAAGTTTCTGCAACCTGTGTGAAATCATATGCCAGAATAATATAGTCCCAAGAGTCTGGAATAGTCCCAAATAAGCAGAGGTAAATTTTAAGTTTATGAAATGCATCTTGTAAAATAAAACAGCTTTTAAAAAGGACCAACTTTCAAATAGAAGCTGCCCCATGGTACACCCAAGCCTCACAGCTGTTATTAGTGGCAGTTGGTCTCAAAGCCACAGTTCTGCCATCAGTGGGCAAGTATCCTTAAAACATCTGCTCTTTCCTTCATTTAAGGCAACTTGACTCTCTACATTAAAAAATAGATGTAAATACGTTTACCCTGAAATCCTCACAAACAAAACACCCAAATGCCTTTTCACATGAATCTACCCTTTACTGTCTAGTCCTTAAGGACAGGCACTGCCCTGTTCACCATTTTCTTCAGCAACAGTCCTGTGCCCGGTATATACTGGGAGCTCAAACATTTGTTGAACAAGTAGATATTTGTTGATTGAATAAGTGGATTCCCTCCATTGATTTTTTCCCCAAATAATATAACTATTGATCTTTCTGTCAACAGCTTCTGCTTTTCCTTCCCAATTTTACCCTCTGGATTCCTAACACCTTTTATTCAGATAGTGACTTATCCATATACCCTAGTGACCAATGCATGCAAAGGGGCTAGGGTTCTGGCAGATGTTCCTTTGGGCCCTCATCATAATGCACATTTAGCCTCTAGACAGAAACAATCCCTTCAGGTTGCTCTTTGCCTCTTGCACATTCATTAGTCTAATAGTAGGGAGGCGAGTTCATGAGGGTGACTAACTAGTGTGCTTAGGGGGGTGTGGTCATTTTTAAATATTGAGTTTGATTTGCCATTCACTGCCAATTCCTCTCTGGCCCCAGCAGTATCCTTGAAGAGTCTTTCTGTCCTTCTTAACAACTTCTTCCTCTGTCTTACAGAGACTGATTTGTATCTGAAGGTCACTGATTTTGACCTGCTGCTGGCAGGGCCTGGTATGGCTGAATTCATTTTATCATTTGTTAGGGAACCACAATATTCTTGACTATATATTTAGCAGGTTTATTAGATTAGGGTTTAGGATAATACACTAGAGCAAATAAATGAGTAACTCAGGGGAAATGCACACGTACACTCTAGGTCAAGAACTGTAGGAAAATGCAGATGCCAGGAGTCTGAAAGATGAAGGCACTTGTTCAAAAATAGTGAATGAATGCTCCTGATATATAAGATGCAGGACAAACATAAAACTCATTATATAAGTAGAATTTTCTGAAAGGCAAGGCTGATCTTACAAACACAACCATCTAAGCATATCTTTATACTATCATTCTTCTCTTTCTTTTCCTTCCCCCCCTTCTGAAAATAAATTATTTGTATTCATGTCTTTGAACACAGATACTCATTACAGTTTATTCTTATCTGTGGTTTCTTCAATGATGAATGTACCATGGAACTCATTGTTTTGTGTGTCTATAATTTGATGTTAAACGTATCATATAGTGTCACATGTGAAAACTGTCTAGCCTCTAACTGTGACATTCACAGCAGGTCCAGAATTTGTACTTTGTCAATAGCTTGTCTAAACGTTTAGATTAATTGAGGATTATGACTTTATAATATGGTTCAACCCATCTGAATAACCTGGAATATGTTAGCTAATCACTACCAAAACATTAACATTGTTGGCAATAATGTGGGGAGATGTATGGGTCTTGGATGCAGGGCTGAAGACAGAATGCTGGGATGGGGTAGGAGATATAGGGTCTTTGGTCCTAGTCACTGACTTTTCCCAGAATGAAGTTCTTTGGTCCTAGTCACTAACTTATCCCAGTGACACTACCTGTTTCTACATTGTTGTCACCTGAGACATCACCATCTAACTCCTATCACTTCATAAATCCTGAAAAAAGAGAATGTTTGAAGTGTTAAAGGTTACTTTTCTTGGTCTAAGGCTTCGTGGACCAAAAAATAAAATAAAATAAAAAATAATATACATTCATCTATTCAGTCATTTATCAAACATTTATGAAGGGCCTGCTGTGTTCCAAGAACCGTTCTAGGCATGTGGGACACATCAGGATATAAAACAGACAAAAATACTTACCCTGCTGGATGTGTACACTTAAAAATATTGGTGTGGCCACTGATGTTGAATTTTTATTTCAGTCAACCTTGTTATTTCATGATTCTGTGTTTATGCAATGAGCAGTAGGTGTTAATGAAGCACAAATTCTTAAAAATTATTACTAAAAATATCTCCTCAATTACTCATCCTAATGCATAAAACCACATTCATGTTGGGCAACCCCATCTCAAGTTATGGATCTGATTTAATCTTTCAGGGCCCCTTAGTACAATGTACATAATTCTGGAAGGAATTGCTTCTTCAGATCCCAATCAGAGAATCCTCATAAGTGCTAGGGAAGAAAGCAAGCAAAGAACAAGCTACAAACCTGGCAGGAGAGAGGAGGAAGGGCATCCAGGAGAGGAAAGAAGGCAGTAATAGGGAGGAGCAGGAAGGGCTCCAGATGCCAGCTTGCATTCTACTCAATTTTTTCTAGAGCCAGATTGGATTTACAATATTCATGTTCAACCAGCATCTCAATGCAGATTTCTGATAAAAAGTATGTCTTGGAGATATTTTTAGAAAGTCCTCCCTTATTCCTTCTTCTGATGTTTATTTATACAAGTAATTTCTCATCTATGTTGTGCACACATAGAAAGGTCAGTAAAGATCCCTGAGAGTATGTGAGTCATTGAAAAGGGTGACAATAGTCCTGTTTATAAATTTTGAATTTAGATTATACACAAAACAAGCCAAAGATGCATGCAAATATTGCATGTAATCACACATAAACATCAGTATCCTAACTTTTCTTCATGCCTGACTTGGTCACTGCATATATCCTACTAGGCTAACAATCTCACTTGAAAAACTCCTTGAGTCTGCAGCTTTGCTAGTTTAAAATTTCATTACTGGGAAGTTTATCTAAAAGAATCTTTTTAAAAAGAGTCTGATGTGATCAACAGAAATGTGTTTTTCTTTCTTTTTTTCTCTCCATTTCTGGAACTGGCAGCTAGTTTGTGGTGTTTTGATAAGGTTTAAATGTTAGAAATGAGCTTACAGGTGTAGTCAAATAGGCCCAAAGGCATTTAGAAAAAAAAAAAAAAACTAAATTAAAAACAAAGAGCAAATCACCCTAATTTCTTTTGTCTTTTAAATGGACCCTTGGCATTGAAAATTACCGTTTCAGGTGGAGATGGGAGTGAATGGATATCATTAACGATTTATCTTTGGAGACTGAATTTAGAATGTGATTAAGAATCAGGATGTGTCTATCTTCCCTACATCATCTCAGGCTGTATGTTGCCCTTAGCAATGGACATGCTGTTAACCTGTTACTGATTTGTGACTGTTTTGACTTGAATCTAAACTCATTTCTTTTGTTCACCTCTATTCCATTATTTTTGGAAATTGAAAAGAAACAACTAAGTTAGTTTCAGTTTTAAAATTCAGTGATAGCCCAGTAGTACAATGTAGTAATTTCCTTTTTCCTTGGATGGATGTTTAGCTTGTATAAGGATTTTTCTCTACATTCTTTTCTATCCCTCCCACCTCCTCACATAGATCTACAACACATGTCTGTATGTTTTATAAGAAAGAAAAAAATAGTTATTTCAAATCACTATGGATTTGTGAATCATGGTTTATTTCAGTGTCTTGGCTTTTTCCTGTAAATGAGTGGTTATATAAAATGGGTATAAAGGACAATTGCCTCCCAGTGTCAAAGTATCTGAGAAAATCAATTCTGGAAGAAAAATTTGCTTGGTGACCAATAAATTGAAGGGAATTGGGTGGGCATATGGAATTTGTAATTCAGGGAGAGGAAAAAGCCAATTAATTATCTCTGTTGAGAGTCTTTATGAATCACAGTGTTCTCCAGATTCAGAATCTCTCCTACAAAGTAGTGGTTCAGATGCCTTTGGTTGCATGTACAAGAAACACTAACTGAAGGGGGGAAAATCAGAGGAGGAGACAAACTATGAGAGACTGTGGACTCCAGGAAAAAATCTGAGGGTTTCAGATCGGAGGGGGTGGGGATGGGGTAGCCTGGTGATGGGTATTAAGGAGGGCAAGTGTTGCAATGAGCACTGGGTGTTATACGGAAATAATGAATCATGGAACACTACATCAAAAACTAATGATGTACTGTATGGTGACTAACATAATAAAAAATTTAAAAAAAGAAACACTAACTCAAAATACTAAACCTTCAACAATAATAACATAATACTACAGATTACTGGAAGGTTTTAAACAGAGAAGCTCAAGGTGAAATACAATCAGTGGCTTCTAATAATCAGAAAAGCTCAGGTTCTTTTCATTCCATTATGCCTAGCTTGTCCCCCTCCGAGTTGTTAGTGCCATATGTGAATCATCTTTATGATGCAAGGCAGAATGGGATGGGGCAGACCTGACTCCAGATCTTTCTAGCTGTTTGAATCTAAAGCAAATTCCTTAATCACGTGTAGTCTCAGTTTATGATCTGTAAATTGTCGATACCTTCACTGAGGGGTTATTAAAATAATTAGAAAGAATAGGTATACAGTGCCTGAGTTATAATAAATATTCATGAAATCGATGTTATTTTTGTTATCAGTTGAAGAAATAAATTGGTTATAGAAACTAGATGGTAAGCTAACTTGGTCCTATGGGGCAACGCATTTACAAACCATCTCTCACAGTGGGTCACTTTTGTGGACTGTCAATCTTGTCCAGTTTACGTTTATTTTTCTGCTTTAGTTTTGGACCCTCTATCAGCCAGAATCCAGTCAGGAAAACAAATCCACTACAAAGACTTGGAAGAGCGTTAGAGAACCAGAGAGATGGTCATTAACTACTCTACCTGAAGCACCATTTGGAGCTTGCAGGAAAATCCAAGAAGCCAAACACATCTGGCTACTGACATGGGACCAGCCTGCAGTGGATCATAAAGACATGCATGGAAAGTGCAGCCTCTGGGAAGCGGTTCCTGCTCTGTAACTACCACTCACTCCTTCTGGGGTCTGAAACCAATTACCTGATGCTGTCAGCTGAGGCCAATATTTGTCAGCAGAATCACGTCAGGACGATGATGAGCTGGACAGAGAGTGGAATGGGGCAGGGACAGGTGGGGTCCTGCCGGGCTCCCCTGCGTCTGCCCATCACCAGGGCTAAGGGCATAATCTTCCGAGAACAACGCCTCGGCTTTACTCTCGCCTTCCAAATCTCACACAAGCTCCTCTTTTAACCCAAAGGTGGGCTATCCCAAAACCATACAAAGAAGGGGAATTCTGGTATAGACCTACAAGCAATTATTAATATGCAATCAATTGCAGGAGCAAGGGTGGGACAGATGTTTCTGTTCTCTTCACTTTATTGTACTCATTTACACTTTCTCACTTGCCCCCAGCACAGTGTGAAAAAGTGTCTAAATCACTGTGGAAGGATTCTGCTTTTGGAGAATGTAGCTCATTTTTACCTCAGTTTTTAAAAAATGATTTAAATATAAACTAAATTTATAGGTACATTTTTAAAACGTAACTAAGTTCAAACAAAACTTTTTTCACTACTCCCACATTTGGCAGCTCAGCCCCACTGGTGGTGTACAGAGATCCTAACGCCGTGCATCAGCAGGTCTGGGCTCTAGTCCTATTTGCGCCACACGCTTACCGGCTGGGCTGGTGGACCTGGGTTTTCTCCACATCAGTGGTTGGTGACCTTTTCCAGGGAAGGGATACTGTCTAAAGAGTTACCAGTTTCCTACATGAGGATGGTAATACTCTTTACAACCACTAAGTGAGAGATTTCATAACCACTAAAACCTAATAGGGGTCCAGGATTTATTACATAAATTCATTTTTCATAAAGCATACCCATGCATTTAGGGGTAAAAAGAAAAAAAGAGTACAGAAAAATATGCAACATTTCAAAAGTGTCTCCCTCCATTTGGGGGTTTCAAAGCACATAAGATATGCAAAATTTAAAAATTTCAACTACAGTCTAAATATGGTATGAATTTAAAGCTTTCCATTTTATGATACACAGCCCACCTATGGGGGACCCCTGACTAGAAGTTCTCGTTGTTCTTTCCACCTGCAGGAGGAGTTGGAAATGTTTTGCCTGTTGGGGAGACTACATTTCTCTGACAAATCTCTGTTCCTCTGGTAGCTGCCACATATAGCTACCACCATCCCAGGCATTCTGTGGCTCATCTTTGTCCACACCCTTGGGTGCAGAATATTTCCCCTCTAATTCTGCTTTCTTCTTCCTATCAGGAACACAAGGGGAAAATAATTTCTGATTCTCTATGTGCCCAAATCAAGAAAGGTCAGTTTTTCAGCATACCCTGAGAAGTAAAATGCAGTTCTAGAGATACAGTCAGACACAACAGAAAAGGGACCTGGGACTTGGAAACACACACAACTTCTGTTTCAGGTCATTTAGAAAGATTTGGGAGTTATAAGAGTTGATGGTGGACAGATGTGTTGCCATAGTTCTGAGCTTTAAAAAGAATCTTAAAACATCTGATGAAAGTTCAGGAAATCCACACCGATCATTGTACAAATGGATTTGAGGGCGAATGTTTTTTCTTTTAGTAAGTGCTTTGGAATAAATGTGCTGCACACAATACACACACTTCAATGGGCATTAAAATGCAACACTAGAACTTTCTTTACAACGTAACTCTGCAATTGCCCATTCAGGACTACACTAGCTTAACTAAGACAATGAGTGATGCATTTTTCCTGATGCATCTTGAGGAGTATATAGTGTTCAACCAAAAGATTGTTTTATTTATTTATTTATTGCTTTTTGTATGGTTTTCCTCTCCATAGTTATTCATATAAAAAGACAGAAAGTTTTCTATATTTTTGCCTTATACCAACATCTAGGAAGGGAGACTTTGCACATGAGCAATTACTTCAGCAATGAATTTATAAAACTTCAGTCACACAGAACCCGGATGAAAAGCATCAGGTTCCCAGCCCAAATTTGCCACTTTTTAGCCACATGAGATTGGATTTTTATCTCTGAGCTTTCATTTCCTCATTGTTAAATACCCTATTCTATCTACTTTCCAAACCCAATGTGAAGCTCTTATAAGGTGATGAATATGCCAGTGCTCTAAGAGCTGAGAAAAGCTACACAAATACAAGGTACTATACATTATGATTTTATTGGCTGTCTCTTACTGAGCAGTCCAGGGAACCACAATGTTCCAAGAGATTAAGATCTCAACTTGCATCTCAATGAAAAACAGCACTTCCAGGACTGCAAGGCCCTCCTTCTCACATCTCTCCTAGGGGGGAAATGCCTTCTCCTTAATCATCAACATCACCACTTCCTCCACTGAGAGCTATATCTGATGATGAATCACCCTAGAAGTGATTGAGCCTCACCCCTTGCTAGGTTGAGGAAATTGAAACTGGCCATACCATTTGTCTTCAGATGGGACAAAAACAAAAATTAAGGTCCAAAGAAAACTGCACTTGGCTAATACATATTTGGACACTTTATTTTCACTCTTTCCCTATCCAAAGTTGCTCACCCTGTGTTTCTCATTCACCCTCTTTCCTTCCATGAAGTAATGAATAACTATCATTCCTTCAACTGTTCATTCATTCCACAAATGTTTGGAACCATGTGGTAAGTCTGAGTTAAGTCTTGATGTACATGGTGCCCATGATTTCTGCCCTCAAAAACATAGTGTCTAGAGTTAGATACAGGCAAGCATAAGTGTGTGACAAGAAGTGGCATATATATATACATATGCATACTTGGACTCAGGAAAGAGAATATTTGGGGGAAAAAAAAAAGAATACCCTACAACTGATCTCTGTTCACTCCTACTAGGCTGAGAGAACCTAATCCACTTTTAGCAGATTGATACAGACTTCTTAGAGGTAATCACATTTAAACTGGGTCCTGATAGAATGAATAGGATTTAGCTTGATGACTCTAAACTTATTTTCCTTGTATTATTGCATCTATGATCTCATTTCTCTTTTTGATTGTGCTTCCTTCTCTTCTCTCCTCTTTAGCTCTATAGCCTACTACTTTTATTCGCCCAATCCACCATCTTTACTTGGCCATGAACAGCTGGAACTCTAAACCACCATGATAATCATAATTTTGAGAGTTACTTCTTTCAGTATCCTTCAGCTGTAAGTTTGAAATGAAATGGTTTGGTTGCATTTGAATTTTTAGAGGAGAGATTCGGTAATGCTGATGATAGAACTACCAAAGTAAGCTCTATAATAAGTGACTATAATACCATTATGTTGTTTCTTCCTATTCTCAATAAAAGAGTTGTGAATAACCATTCTTAGGAGGCTCCATACCAGCACATTCCAACTGTACCCTACTATTGACTCTGAAGAGATCCTTTTGGGTGTTCCAAAAATGTTAGTTTGAACTTAAGAATATTTTAACCATCTTAAGACATGTAATAACAACGACGCACATATTTTAACATGCTGATGATATCTACTGTCACACTGATTTGTGCAGCCAGATAAACTTATCTTTGTGCAAACCTTAGAAGAATGTTTATTGTGCTATCCTATGAAACCATTGTAACTACTTATATATGTGACTTAGGATTTGCTCAATTCTGTAGAAATAAGACCAAGTGTATCAATATATTAAATTATTATAAAGCTTACCTGGCTATCTGTAACACTCATTTTGGAAATTTTATTTGTTAGAACATCTTTATTTTAAATGACTGTGATGCATAACTTATAAATTTAAACTTACAAATAGGAAAAAATGTTTTCACACATTGGGTTCTATCAGGGATTTTTGCTTTGGAAAATATGTCTCAGCTTTGCCAACTATGTTTCACACTGTTGATCTAAGCTCTTGTCCTGCTTCATTTCTTATACACAGTAATAATATCTTAGCAGGGTTTGAAGCTTCATCTTATAAATACAATTCAAATAAGAATAAGCTGCTGTTGTTAAATCACATGGAGTGATTTTTACCTCTATTAATGCTTCTCACAGAAGCAGCAATATTATTGCTTTTAAGAGTGACATTGATCTCTGATGTTTAGTCCTTTTCTTTTATTTAAAAAATTATTTATAGATAATGTATATGAGTTGTATGTGTGTGTGTGTGTGTGATATATACCTTGCTGGCCATGTAATTGGAAAAATGTAAAAATAGCATAATGCTATCTGGAATATGAAAACCTCCCCACATTTAGGCTCATCTGTTCCAATCTGGATGTATATTTTTCACATTTTATAGAAAAATAATACAACCAAGCAATTTAGAAGGTCAACATTATCTCTGGCAATAAAGGTTAAAGAGGGCTTAGGAAAAAAAAAAAGGTGTTCATGTGTTTTGATATAAAATCACAGGAGATTGAGATTCTCCCTTTATGGAGTGAAGAATGGAAGGGTAAGAGATAAAAGAGGAATTGGCTATTTGGTGTCATGAAGAGTTTTAAGAGTTTGTTATGTCACAGGAAAAGACTTCTGCACAATTACTCAAGGCAGCTGGCTGTTCCAACTGAAAAATTTGCATTTTCCCTTCTTCCTAACTTGTCATCTCAATGATCTTTTATTTTCGTGTTTTAGTACTGCTTAGTACCCAGGCCTGTTGCTACAACCTGATTTTACTCTTTCAGGCATTACTTCAACTTGCTCTCATCCAAACCAAACCTATTCTATGGCTATGTCTCTCAGGACTGATACTAATTTTGCTCTTTGATAATGGATAAATACTTTCTCTCCTCATAAACAAAAATTTTGCATTTTAATCCAAAGTTTAGAGTTCATGTGTTAGTCTTGACTTCCACTGTCTTTGACTTCAAAGCCAAAGTCATTGACAGCCAACATAACAACTCATCAGAGTAGGGATGCTCTGACAGGGTAGGTAGCCATGTGGACGGTTCTTGGGTAGATTAGTGCCATTTTTTGCAATACATTTTAAAAGCACTACTTGTTTCTTAATTATCATATACATGCTAGTCTAAAACATTCTGTTGTATCCCATTACCATTAACTGGGATCACTCCAGTTTTGTCTAATAAGCAGAAACAAAATTTTGGTAGTGATGAATGTCAATATTTACTGTCAAAAATAACTATTTTCAGAGAGGAAATAGGGGTCAAACTTTAATTCGGATGATACTCTCTTGAGCCATATTTGAAAACCCCATAGCTAACATCATGTTCAATGGGGAAAAACTGAGAGTTTTTCCTCTAAGATCAGGAAAAAGACACAGATGTCTACCCTCACCACTTTTATTCAACATAGTACTGGAAGTCCTACCCACAGAAATCAGACATCAAAAATAAATAAATAAATAAAAGACATCCACATTGGTAAAGAAGTAAAACTTTCACTATTTGCAGATGGCACGATACTATATAGAGAAAACCCTAAAGACCACCAAAAAACTACTAGAAATGACAAATGAATTCAGTAAAGTCACAAAATCAATATATAGAAATTCATCACCTTTCTATACACTAAAAATGAAGTAGCAGAAAGAGAAATTAAGAAAACAATCCCATTTTTAATTGCATCAAAAATAATAAAGTACCTTGGAATAAACTTAGCCAAGGAGGTGAAAGACCTGTACTTTCTGAAAACTATAAAACACTGGTGAAAGCAGTTGGCATAAACAAATGGAAAGATATTCCATGCTTATGGATTGGAAGAAGAAATATTGTTAAAATGTCCATATTACCCAAAGCAATTTATGCATTTAATGCAATCCCTATCAAAATACCAACAGCATTTTTCACAGAAATAGAACAAATAATCTTAAAATTAGGAAGGAACTACAAAAGACCCCAAATAGCCAAAGCAATCTTGAAAAGTAAGAACAAAACTGGAGGTATCACAATCCCAGATTTCAAGATGTACTACAAAGCTGTAGTGATCCAAAACAGTATGGTACTGGCACAAAAACAGACACAAAGATCAGTAGAACAGAACAGAGAGCCCAGAAATAAACCCATGATTATATGGTCAATTAATCTTCGACAAAGCAGGAGAGACTATCCAATAGGAAAAAGTCTCTTCAACAAATGGTATTAAGATAACTGGACAGCTACATGCAAAAGAATGAAATTGGACCACTTTCTTATACCATACACAAAAATAAGCTCAAAATGGATTAAGGACCTAAATATGAAAACTGAACCCATAAAAATCCTCGAAGAGAGCAAACTCAGTAATTTCTCTGACATTGGCCAGGGGAATGTTTTTCTAGATGTGTCTCCTGAGACAAGGGAAACAAAAACAAAAATAACTTATTGGGACTACATTAAAATAAAAAGCTTCTGCACAGTGAAGGAAACAACCAACATGACTAAAAGGAAACTACAGAACTGGAAAAGATATTTGGAAATGACATATCTGGTAAAGGGTTAGTATCCAAAATATATAAAGAACTTATACAACTCAACAACAAAAAAATAAATAATCCAATTAAAAAATAGGCAGAAGAAAAAAAAGGGCAGAAGACATGAACAGACATTTCTCCAAAGAAGACATACAGATGGCCAACAGACACATGAAAAGATGCTCTGCATCACTAATCATCAGGGAAATGCAAATCGAAACAACAATGAGATATCGCCTCACAACTGTCAAAATGGCTAAAATCAAAAACACAAGAAATTACAAGTGTTGGTGAGGATGTAGAAAAATGCACCATTGGTGGCAATGTAAACTGGTGTAGCCAGTGTGGAAATCAGTATGGAGGTTCTTCAAAAAATTAAAAATATAATGACCATATGATCAAGTAATTCCACTACTTTTTATTTACCCAAGAATAAGGAAACACTAATGGTTTATTACAGCATTATTCACAATAGGCAAATTATGAAAACAGCCCAGATGTCTATCAATAGATGAACAGATAAAGAAGATGTGGTACACACACACACAATGGAATATTACTCAGCTATAAAAAAAAGAATGAAATCTTGCCATTTGCAACAACATGGATGGATATAGAGAATATAATTTAACTGAAATAAATCAGACAAAGACAAATAGCATGTGATTTCACTCATATGTGGAATTTAAGAAACAAAACAGAGAAAAAGAGATAAAACCAAAAAACAAACTTCTACTATAGAGAATAAACTGATGGTTGCCAAAGGGGAGGTGGGTGGGAGGATGGGTGAAATAGGTGAAGGGGATTAAGAGTATATTTCTCATGATGAGCACTGAATAATATATAGAATCGTTGAATCACTATATTGTACACCTGAAACTAACGTAATACTGCATGTTAACTATATTGGCATTAAAATTTAAAAAATATATTCTCTTGATACTCATCTATGACAAAGTTGCCATTGGAGTATTTTGTGAATAGCCTGATTGTTGAAATATTATAATTATATGTATCCATACATTTTTCATTCTGTCCTTAACCATCATAATTTAAGAAGTTATTTCTAAAAGTGCTAGTAAGCATGGCTGGGAAGTGGAGGTTCATAAAATGTACTTTGCCCCTCAATAAACCATGGAGCTGTTTTTTTGGTTTGTTATCATTCTGTCTCATCAGAAGAAAAAATGTTTTGCTCAGTTCAGCTGTAGGCAATAAACATGCAGATACTTATATCTACAATCTGATTACTAACTCTGCTCCCGATCATAATGCCATTGACTTTGGAGGAGTCCTTCCTCTTCTGTTATGATATTTTTCTGGCCCTTTGAGGTAGGAACCTTTCTTCTTGGTCAAATTAGGGATTAATTAAAGACCCAAAACATCTTTCTTCTGAAATTAGTGGAATTTATCTGAGAGAAGTCCCACAGTAAACAAGATACTAACCAAACATAATATCCGAATAAGAACATTTAATTATGTTTAAGTGCTATTTCTTGAACTTAATTGATGAGGGATCTATTTTTCTGTTGCATACCTAATATCATTCCAAAACTACTTCCTAAAGAACACATGCACTTTAGGAAATACACCGGCATAGCGTACAGATAGCACACCTAGGCAATGATCACTCAAGGAGTAATCCAAAGCTTAAAGATGAGGGCAGAAAAAACTAGGAGTCTTTCTGCTGTAGGATAGTTGAATTATCCATTCATAAAACAGTAAAAGATGGTGTGATAAAACTGTATTTATTTTGTATGTATTTTGTAATAAATACAAAAAAAATGGTGTAAATAAAATTGTATTTAAGTAAAACCTAAACATTCTTGGCATTTAAACAACCACAAAAATATTATCCTGTGGGGTAGCCATATTGAAATAGCCTACATTATAACATTTAATGCAAACTTATTCTAATGATACTTCAATGGTTTGAAATTTTTTAATTGCCTTCCTTTAAGAATGTTGTATTCCCAAAGAGTAGCAAAGAAAGGAGAGATGCTATATTATTGTCTTCTACTGATTTATATTTTTTTTCCTGGCAGCATGAAGATATTTAAATAATTTAAAAATTCAGGATTTACTTTAATTCACTTGGCACAGAAGACATTTCCCAGTTTGTTGGAATGTGAACGAAGACAATGATACCAGTGGGCATTCTATAATACTGTCAAATGCCTATGAATGGAAAAGAAAGCTAACCCTATGAGCTAATTGCATAAAATGGATGAGTGGATACTCTGCAATTCTGAATGGAGAAGATTTTGGTTATGAGGATGCATACATAAGTAAAACATGAAAAAGTAGTTAAGAATCAAAATAAAGTCTGTTTTCCTCCAATATGTTGTGTTTTACTCTACTTTTGTAAATAAATGAAAATATCTCCCATGTTCCTAGCACATAGTAAATAATCAATATTAAATATCACCTTTATCATCATTATCATCAGATATTTGTTGTACTTTCTGTAATAACAGATAGAACCTGAATGACCATGAAAGAAAAGTTGAACTTGTAACATTTTGAACCGAATCTTAAACTGATGGAACCCTGATGCTCTCCTGTTGGTGCCACATAACGTTCACTCTATTTATTGAGCACTGGGTTTGTGCTTTAGGGAAGCGGCTGCCATTGGTCTCTGCTGTGTTATCTAGAGCTTTCCAACATGTCACCAGGCACTGACCTATCGATGTACAAAACTTGTTCTCTATGTGTGAAAAAGCTGCTCAGAATATCTGGGAATGTTCCACATCAATCACACATGACATGAAGCCTCTCTTCATAGCTTCATTCCATCATTTCACATGTGATTCCTTCATGTCAAACAAGCTTAGTTTACTTTTAATAAAGTAAGCTAGCAATCAAGATTGATGCAAAACCTTCTAACAATGTCATTACTGTTATGAAAGTCAATCAAGGGATCAGGGACTAAGTGACAAGGTGTTCTGCCAGAAGGATATTTCAGTATTTAACAAGGCCTCTCTGCTTCATTCAAGAAGTTATCTCCCTGCTGAAAGTGTTGCGAAAATGTCAAGTGAAAAAGTGCAAAGGAAAGATGACTCGTCCCAACGTAAGAAGTTTAGAAACAGGATCAGACACCTGTTGGGGAGTGACTGAAATGTGTTCTCTACCACTCTGTCTTATATTAATGTCCTCTCCGAAACCATTTTATAAATAAGAATGAAATTGTCCATAGATTCTTCTAGAATATCCGAACCTAACTTTTTTAAAACAAGTCCCATGAAAGGAAATGGGAAAACAGCATTCCAATATCAATATATGAGCCCTAAGAGGACAATTTAAATATGAGAAATATTGTGTGGGAAAGTTAAATATCCTTATATATTTATTAAAAACTGCTTGAATTCAGAAATGAATACTAAAAGAAACAAGGTAGAAAAGAATTGTTAGACTTTATATTTTAAAAAAATAATGCAAAAAACCCAAATCCGGATTATTTTACTATGTCCAAGATTTTATCATTTATGCTATTCTTTGTAACATAAAAAGTTTAAAACAAATTTTTTCTGAGTTTGTAATAAATTATTCTGCAGTATATTTAATATTTATTATAGACTACACTGAAAAAAAATGAATCTCACCAAAATCTCAAGTCAGGACAAAAATGAGCTGCTTAAAGAAATTACTTCTGGAGAAGTGTAAGAGGCAAATGACCAAAAATTGCAAGATTTTCTAACACCCTAAATAAAGCTATAGGTTAGATAAAAATCTAGATACATTGGACTGAAATAAGTGGCCTTTTTAAAAAACATAATAACTTTAGCGCCTGCCTCACTAAGTCTGACCTTATCTATTAATCCCCCTAATTACTTTTCGTCTTTTCTTCTCTGAGAGCAAAAGCTAGAGATGGTTTTCTCTTCAGTTTGGGCTTGAGCTAACCCAGGAAGCTGAGGGATGCAGGAGGATTCTATGCTGTTTACTAGCTTTTTCTAATGAAGTCTTCGAAAATATCCTTTGTATTCAGATCCCTGGTTAAATATGTACTCGGGGCCAAAGCACCTGCTGCCCGATTCTCTAATTCACATTATAGCATTCGAATCAATTCTGTAGCCTTCCTGCTTGCCCTTAAAGTCCTGCTCCAGGTTATTTGCTCTGACTCTGTTTTCACAGCATGCTTAATAGGACAGGCACAGAAGCTTTCAACGGCCTTATTTAATCCTTTGCTGGTGCAATTCCCAAACAAAAAGTATTGTACACAACTTGAGACCAAATTAAATTTGCCCTTCAGTTTGTAAAGGCCCTAATGATTCTGAGATGGAAAGTTGGAGCAAAATTGAGTGCCTCTACTTTTATGTCATATATTATAAGCTACTGGAGTTATAGTTTCTCCATATTCTGGTCTTTGTAGAACTGGTAGGAGAAAATTCAGTTTCTGATGCAGGATCTATTTTGTCCATTCCTGACCTCTCCAAGAACTTCCAGAGAAGAGAGATGAGTAGGAAATGCTGGTGCTCTGATCATTTGTGTGTGGACCTGAGGTCATTTTCTGAGTACGAGCTGTTGTTTACTCCTCAGAGATGTAGCCAGTAAGGTATAGAAAGGCTCTTTCTTTTTGCCAGAAAGATAGCTTTCTTGCGCCATCTTCCCTAACCAAAAAAAAAAAAAAAAAAAAGACAGAGCTAGCTGATTCTATTTATCGAAAACTTGAAAAGCATGAACAGCTATATATCTTTGACCTAGATTTACCAACTAACTTCTTGCCAATTTATATTATCTACCTAGATATTTACACATACACTTTTTTTCTGAATTATTTGTAAATGTTATGAACATCACGAGCTTCACTCAAGAACATTTCAGCATGCACTGCCTAAGAATAAGGACATTCTTCATATGGTCACATACTCTTAGATCCAAAAAATTTTAAATAGACACAATATTATTTAATATACATATTCCATACTCAAATTTCCCCAATGTCCCAAATTTTTCTAATTGAGGATCCACTCAGGATTATGGGTTGCATTTGATTGCCATATCTTTTGTCTCCAACTTCCATAACACTGAACATTTTCAAGAATCTTGGCAAGTTGGTAAGTAAAACAACTTACAGTCTGTCCAACTGCTTCCTCAGGATTAAATAATTTTCCATGGAGGGTGCCTGGGTGGCTCAGTTGGTTAAGCAACTGCCTTCGGCTCAGGTCATGATCCTGGAGTCCCAGGATCAAGTCCCATATCAGGCTCCCCGCTTGGTGGGGAGTCTGCTTCTCCCTCTGACCCTCCCCCCTCTCATGTTCTCTCTCTTTCTCATTCTCTCTCACTCTCTTCTCTCTCTCTTGCTCTCTCAGCAAAGATTAAATAAATAAAATCTTAAAAAAAATAATTTCCCATGGATACTATGTAAATAATGTTGTATATTTCCCATTACATCATCTTAGGAAGCACATATTGCCAATTGTCCCATTATTGATGATGCTAAATTTGGTCACTTGGTTGAAGCCATATCAACCAGATCTTTCCATTATAAAAGAACTTTTCTCTCTTTGTGTGCAATTAGTAAGTAATCTGTGGGATGATACTATGAAATCATGTGAATATTCTTTCCTAGCAACAATGTGCTCAATGGTTTCACCATCCATTGATAATCTCTGCCTCAGTTAATTATTAAAATGGTTATTTTTGAATTTTGCCATTCTTCCTACATTTATAAGCTAGTATATTTCTGTAAAAAAAATGCCATTCTTTTTCCCTTCTTTTCCTAGCGTAACACTACGGATGCAGGAATCAGTTTTTATTCAATAGATTATAACACTGAATATATATAAAACATATGTGACTACATACAAAGATGATTTTTATATATTAAAATTATCAATTCTGAAATCCACACCTGAGTTCCTTTTTAATTATTTTAAAATTAGTGGTCAAAACCAATATGGAAGTCCTAAAATATTTACTCCATACTAGTAGAGTTGTAAGATTTTCAAAACAGACATGAAGAGAAATGAGGTCTTTGTTTCTTGGAACTCAGTATACTAATCAGATGGCCAGTTGGTTATGGAAATTTTCACTTATGGAGAAAACAGAACTAAGCATAGAATTTGGCAATTTGGACCATGACAATTCCCTGCATTTTCAAGAAAACAAAAGTCTTCCATATTGAGAAGTCGAGTTCTCTGGGAAGATAAAAATAAGAAACTGATTAACTGAATTGAAGACAGAAAAAAAATTCAAAGAACCAGCCAACACACTAATAAAAGAAACCCAGAAGCAATCAAAATACATAATTTGACTTGTACAATCTTATAAGAATGCTGATGGTGAGTGGTGCATTTTTAATAAGAAAACCAGATGTGACATATATATTATCCCTGGCCTTCTTGGCCTGTTGCAAGTGCATAGTTCCAAACCCAACTGCTCTATCAAGATGGCAGTCTTCCTCTGTATCATTTTAGGTTAAGTCCTGAAGGAGTGAGAAAGCAAAAGGGGGTAGCTTTTCTCAATTAACGAACTTACACATTTTTCACAGAACAATTCACCTGCTTTTAGAGTCCAAATCATTTCCAAAAGAATCTTTCTCTCTTAAAAATACTACAAAAGTTCTAAAGTAATGCCCTTAGTTATGATTTTTTGCTTTGACTTTCATGTACCGGAAATGATTCTATCATTTTCTCACTGTGAAATAGTATTTGAACCATAAGTGTAAAAACTTGTTTAAAAAAAAAATGCCAAAAAAGAAAGAAAAAAGGAAGGAACGGAGGGAGAAAGGGAAAGAAAACCATCCTTCTGTCTCAAGGTATCTACAAAGTCAAATCAAAATGACAAAGTCAAACAACCTTACTTGGTAGGTTCAAGTCATTGCAGTGAAAGGCAATGCAGGCGTGATTTCTTTCTCACCAGGGAAATGGTATAAACCGTTTTTGAAATTTGCAGAAAGGGAAGGATACAAAGTAAGCAAGAAAGCTTAACTATGTACAAGGCAGGCCAGATGGAAGAGTTCTAGAGCAGTAAATGAGTAAATTCTGGAGAACAAACTAAGATAAAAGGTCATGAAAAAGAAAAGGTTATGTGAATGTGAATCACTCGGAATTGAACAAAGAACAATTTGAGGCAAGAATAACCAAAAATATAATTTATTGGGTCCATACCTTGCACCAGCACTTCACATAGTTATCTTATTTAATCCTCATAGCAGTTCTGCAAAATAGTTGTTATCAGTCCCATTTTACGAGTTAGGAAACTGAGGTTTGTAGAGACTCTCATATTTGCTTAATTTTCTAGATGAGGAATGTGTGTCTCACAGAAGATAGTTCTCTCGCTGAGTAACATTCCCATGGAGAATGATGGGAGCTTGGGTTCTGATTCCAGCACATCCCTTCATCTAAGCCCAGCTGCATCAACCAAGTTGACAATATGGAAACATGGCTGATGAGTGGGGTTCAACCTAGAGATAAGGCTAAGGAGAAGAATGGAATTTCACAGTGGATCCACAGCCAAACCACATAGAGAGCTGGACAAGAATTGCATGGCTACTAGCGTATTCAGCTGGCTTCCCGAGAAAAAGAAGTCTACTATATCCAGAAATGAGGCCCCAAAGCACAATCTTTAAAAATTGCTTAATACAGGCATACCACCTTATCAATAGGGAAAATGATGTAATGTAATGCAGTTCAAATTTAATTAGTAAAAATCATGCATCATCAGGTTCCTTTTTGAAAGATGCTTTGACATTGCACATTCTGATTCCTACTTCCTTTCCTGGGCTGTAACTGCTGTGTCCTTGTTTAAACAAATAGCAATGAATGCCATGCATTCAGGGAAATGTTTGCAGTGAATTAGGGTTTAGGATTGTTCTTTGCATTGGTCCCATTCCAGGAAGCAACTGACTTGTTTCATAATGGAACCGTCCTAAAAGGATAAATCAGGGTGACCCACTTGGAGGCTTTCTAAAACAATGGCTACATCTGCATTTCTAAAAAGAAAAACAACCCCGAACCTACCAAATCAGAACCATGCCCAGAAACAAAAATATCTGCCTCAGAAAAAAGGGTGAGTCCTGGGAGGCATTTTAGTAGCCTGTCACATCAAGCTGATGATAATTGGTTTTAACTGGCACTCCCACCAAAGCCATATCATTCATTACCTTGTCAGAATAAATCTACCTGCTGTGTCACAGGTTCGATTAAGAAGCGCTTACCCTTTTGTAACAGCATCATAATCTGAATTTGTGTACACTCCTTCATACAGAATGGTTGCTTTCAGATTACATATTGCTGGGACGGGCTGTTCTTATTGTAAACAATAGTCTTAAGGAACTTAGGCTGGCATCAGGATTTTTCCCCCCTCCGCCTATAGCAATGTCTTCAAATTAATCCCAGAGGGTTTGGTATCCTCGCCCACAAGAGAGGTAAGTTATTTAAGATTGCTAGCATAGTGACTATTGTTTTAATCATGCCCTGTCACCATTCCCCCAGATTTTTACAGTTTATTTTTTTTCCCTTTGGATTTTTAAGACTTCAAAATGTGTTATATCAAGGCTTCAGGATGCTTTGCTCCACATGGCAATGAAAGTGTTTACTGAGTTTGGGTTGTTTGTGCCCATAAAATGCAGTAGAAATCTGAACTCTGCCTCAATTCCAGAGCATGGCCACCAACTGGCCTCTGCAGGAGTCCATGTGGTTGGAAACAAACACTAAAGTTATTTGGACTTGGAAGCTCCTGGAAAGGGTTTTAACTACTCCAGAGGGTGGGCGGTTTGTTTGGCAGATAAGGCCACTGGATAAGAGGCTCTCTGATGAAATTCCGTCTGCACCAAGATGTGGGAAGAGGGCTAGCACTTAGTGAGGGTGTCCTCTCTGCCAGGCATGGCCCATAATAATTGTTAAAGACAGCCACCACCTCCTGCCACGTGTGTGTGCCACGTACTTCACAGTCGGCCGACACAGTTCTCCAACTGATGTAGGGACAGTTATTCCCATTTTTTCTTTCTTTTTTTTTTTTCCAGTGAGGGAAGAGAGGCTGAGAGGGTTAGGTAAGTTATAGAAGATGACAGACTTAGTCAACTGGGAAAGGGTTTCAAATTTAGGTCTGTCTGAATGCAAGTGTCCTTTGTAATACACTATGTTGCCACCCGAATGAGTCATTTTTCATAACCCTTCCACACTCAGAAGAAAGTTGAGGAGGAAAAGATGAGGCTAGTACAGGGAAAAGCTTTGGAAACATAAGTGGCTGGGAGCAGCAGGACTTGGAGGTGTTCCAGAAGGCCTCTGTGTCACAAGAGCCTGCTGAGACATCCGGCTGTAGATAGTCAAGGATCCCCGTCATGTTTTAAGCGGCCCTGGGCAGATGCAGAATGGAGAGTGGATCAGAGCATGAATGACAGGGGACTCTGCGACCAGCTGGTCAAGCAGAAGGAGATCCCCAATAAGAAAATTCTGGGAGAGTTGGCAGGAGGGTAGAGTTGATAAATGTTTGACATGAAGTCAGACGGTAGGGCAGCACTTTGAACCACAAACCCTGCCTGCACCTGTGAATGCATGGTCAAACGTTCACATAAAAACAAAACAAAACAAAACAGAAAACACGCTAGAGAAAATATGATCTTTTAGTTTGAGATTTCCATAAGGATGCTGGTTCTTATATTCTAGATGGAACATCTTGTTCTTTAACAAATAACACAGGTCTGAAGGTTACTTTTCAAGTGGGTGGAAAGAGTTTAGGAATACAAGCTAACTCTCTCTAGCCAGTCAACAAGGATAGGATATTTATCTAAGAAAGAATGATTGATCCACGGTTCTACCTTGAAGCAAATGAGAATGATTTAAACAACCAAAGCTTTCATTCAAACAGAGTCATGCTTTGTTTAGGACCTATCATTTTTAGACATTCTGTCAACTTTTATTTCTCTTATTTTACTAAGTCCCATGATTGAGTACCAACATAGAGAATTTTTCTGTATTGATTCGTTGGTTTTATTATGAAAGCTCCTTATGAAAATGCTTTTGCATCTCTTATAACAAACATTGTGTTTATTAACTTTGAAAGATACTCTTTTGGTTAAAACTGTGACACACACTGATCACTTTAAGTTATGAATAGCCGAAAGTAGTGCATAAATTTCAGACAAGTACACATAAAGTTATTTTCTAAGTAAACATTCATTTTTTGATTCAAAATACTTATTGAGCACTTGTTACATGGGTAACTCAGCACAAAGAAGTGGGAATACAGCAGTGACAGACCAAAGACTTAGCTTCATGGAGACTGCCTGCTAGATGGGAGACAGATGGTAAAGATTTTTTTAAAAGCACTCTAAGTAATAGTCTGAATAAAAACAGAAAAGGGAATAGAGTATGATGCTAGTCATTGCTTTACTTGGAGTGGTTGAGAATGGCTTATTTATTATCATTTTTAAATTGTAATTTTTAATTAATTAATTAATTAAAATAGGCTCCATGCCCAGCATGGTGCCCAACGTGGGGCTTGAACTCATGACCCTGAGATCAAGACCTGAGCTGAGATCAAGAGTCAGATGCTTAACTGACCGAGCCAACCCGGTGCCCCGAGAATGGTTTCCTTAAATAAAGCACCTAAATGGACTGAGGATGCCAGCCTTAAAGAGTGAGAAAGAGGAATTCCAGGGGATGAAGAATAAGTGCAAAGGTCTTGGGGTAAGTATAATTTTGTAGGGAATGAAATGAGGGAGGAGAAGAGTGGTAGAAAATAAGGACAGAATTACTCTGTGATATGGAAATCACAGAGTAAAGCCTTTCGATTTTGTTCTAGATGTGGTGGGCAGCTTTAGGAGGGTTTTGAGCTGGGAAGTGACAGGATCCAAATTGTGTTTCAGAAGGAACAGTCTGGTTGCTCTGTGGTCAATAGATTTTAGGGACACAGGAGTTGGTATACTCATTAGGAGACAATTGCAGTTTGTGTGGAAGAGAGGTAGGAGGTGATGACAGAAGTGATAAAAATTTATCAGACTGGTGACACATTCAGAGAACGGAACTGAGATAAAAGCCTTTTCCTACAATAATTGTCGTTGATTCCTTCATGTCGAAGGAGAAGAAAATGGAGAGGGGAGAAAGAGAACACATTATCTAGAAGTTTCAGTTATTTATTTTAGATAGTATTTTCTTCTTATAGGATAAGATCTTATAATAAGGACACTCAAATCAGTTTTTGACTCTCTGTAAGGCTGACACTCCACTGACTATGTCTCAGGCTAATGTGATACACTTATTTTTCAATATAAGATTTATTTATTTATTTGAGAGAGAGAGTGCACTCCCATTTGTGAGTGGAAGGAGGGGCAGAGGGATGAGAGAGAGAGAATCCTCAAGCAGACTCCGCGCTGAGCATGGAGCCCAACACCGGGCTTGATCTCAGGACCCTGAAATTATCACCTCAGCCAAAATCAAGAGTTAGACACTTAACCAACTGGGCCACCCAGGTGCTCCTTATTTTTCAATATAAAAAAAAGCTGCTTAAATAAGAGTTAATAATGATAATACCAAATTACATTTATTGAGCACTTCACCATGTGCTGAACACCATGTTAATAGCTTTCTAGAATTTATTCACTCTTCACAATAATCCAAAGGCATAGTTATCTCCATATTAGAGATGAGTAAACTGAGGCCCAAAGCGGTTAAATATTTGCCCAAAGCCACAGAGTTAGAGAATGACACACCTACGAATCAAAGCCAGGTCTGCTTGACACTGAACCCAGTCTAACAGCTAAGCTGCTCTGTGTATAAATGTATTAAAACACACACAATAATGACAACAACTGAAAATCCTCAAGTGTTCAGCTATTCCAAAGGACATTTTCAACCGACATACACCATATTCTTTTGACCATTTGACAGCATATAAACACAGTCATCTTTGGCTATATGAATTTTTTAAAAAGACTTATTTTTATTTTAGAGAGGGGGGAGGGCCAAAGGAGGGTGAGAGAGAGAGAGAGGGAATATTAAGCAGACACCCCGCACAGCTCAGAGCCCAACGCAGGGCTCCATGTGGGGGCTCCACACTGGGGCTCCACGAGGGCACCGACTGAGCCACCCAGGCGCCCCTAATTATACGGATTTTTACTCAGCAGGTATTAATTAGGGAAGTTGATTTTTCATAGAAAAGAAGGTAACTCATCAGATGTGAGGAATGCTGAACTTTTTTTCACTTGGTTATATTCAGCACTCCATGGATTTGATTTTTCTTCACTAACTAACTAATGATCAGGTTAATGGTAGATGAAACTTTGAAATGCATAAGCTTCTTAAATACACACAGGAAAAGAGATAGTATCTTTTGAACTTTATGTTACAGTTGGCAACAGGAAACACAAACGACATACTTTACAAAAGCAAAGCAAAATAAATATATAAATAAGTGAAAAGAAACTTATATACAATTCTCAAAGAAAGGTGTTGAATCATGAGAAGCTAAAGTTTCATTCGAAACCTTAGAACTGAGTTTTCTATTTGTGTCTCTCAAATGATCTTCCAGGGAAATACACTGTATGAAGAGTCTAATTTGTTGTGCAGGCACAAGATCATTCCAGCATTCAATTATAATATTTTTAAAAACTGTAATTAGAGAGGTCAATTTTTTCCAAGGGAAGTGGGTGAGAGAGATTAGAACACTAGTGCTCTCTGTTCCCTCCCTGCCGGGTAGAAACTTGGTGGGGCTGCTTTTCCTACCACCCTGTAGCCATAGCTCTCTCTGAGCTTCAGTACCTCTGCTTCCTCTCCTGGTTCCTCCACGCTAAAGAGTGGTAAAGACGTCACTGTTGCTGGTAGTTAGACATGTCCTTATCCTTGCTGGTTTCCTTAAAGCTGCCCACACCCCTGGAAATCATACCTTCATTCAACTCCCTTTAATTCAGCCATTTGAGTGGGCTCTCCCTTCCCTGACTCATACGCTGGTCTGCTGAGGCATATGCCAGGCTTGTCTCTTACAAACCCAAACCACTGTTCCCCAAGTCTAGCCACGCTCCTCTTCTTCCTGTCCTTTGAACGCATCAGCACTTTCATCACTTCGTGTGCCCATGTGTGTTCTTTCCTCATCTCAGATGTCTCTTTACTCCTGTTTCTATCAAACCCCTATTCATCCTGTAAGAGTGATTCAAATACCATTTTCTCCATAAGACCTTTCCAAACCCCACAAAGCCAAACAATCTGATTGAACAAAACTACACTCGTTTGGCTCACAGAAATTGCTCTATGGATCCTAACAGAGAATGCTGGAGGGTCTCACAACGGCAGTTAAATGCAACACCTGGGGCATGTCACACACCACTTGTGTTCACAACCCATAGACCAGAATTAGTTGCGTAACCTTGCCTTACGCCAAGAGGCTGGCAAGTAAAGTCTTCCCAGGAGGCAGGAAGAAGAGGTGACCGAGATATGGGAGAGTGCTGGAAGCCTTTACTACTTATCTAGACTTTGAAAAAAAAATTTTTTTTTAACCAACTATTTTTTTTTACTTAAATGAATGTATTTAAACAGGAAATTGCCTCTGTTCATGAAAAGCTTCTATTAGTTCAGTTATATTTATATATTAAAATAAAAGAACTGTATTACATAGTTCTTTTATTATCTTATTATATCTATTATCTTATTGTATTTTATCTATTATCTATTATCTATTATATCTATTATATCTATTATTATATCTATTATGTCTATATTATTATATGTATAGTATCCTCTATTGTGTGTATATATATGTAGTTATAACCATAGTGAAACAAAAGAATAATAATTACAAGACTAATATCCTGTATATCACTTAAATAACATCCCGTGTGCCATCCTTTGAAAAGCACCATTCTTGTGTCAAAAAGCTAATATTCACTGAGCACCTGGCACCTGGCAGCAAGTGTTCTAAGTATTTCCTATGTATCCATTCACTTGATTTTCCTAACAACCTGCAAGTGGTAAATGCTCTTTCTTATCCTCACTGTACAGATGGAGCATGTGAAGTCCAGTAATTTTCCCAAGGTCACATTGGTAGCAAGTGGCAGAAGCAGAACATGAACCCTGACAGCCTGATCCCAGGGGGTTCATTTCCACTTAATCTCCATAACCTGTGTGAGCCGGAGTAGTGGTTAACTCCCCTTGCGTCCTCATCACTGGCCGCACTGGATGGGACAAATTATGAGCTGGATTCCTTTTGGCTTGCTTGCTGAATGAATCAGGAATAGTCCCCTTCCTTCTAGTTTCTGACAAAATACACTACTGCTTTGATTTTTACCGTTAGTAACAGGAAGGAACTTAACAAAAAATAAAAACAGGACTAAATAAAACAAAGGGAAAGTTACAAAGTTTCAAATTTCAAAAGTTCTCACCAAAAGTGTTTTCACTAGCAGTGAACTGTAAAGTCTTATTTCTTTGATTTCTTCCTAATTCTACCACTATAGCTTATATTTGAGAATCCTGGAAGGCCCCTCTGTATACTTGAACACGAAGCCAAAGCTATGTTCTGTTTTCCCTTCAAGTCTTTGTTTCTTTGTCCCCCGCCCCCACCTTCACTTAGAAATTTTAGAGAAAGGCAAAGGACTTGTGTAAGTAATAATAATAATGGCTAACATTTATTAAGTGCTCACTGTGTACCACCGAATTAATCACTTAAGTTTCTACTTAGATCAAATAAGATTCATTCACATTTCAAATAAAAGCCATCCTTTTTTTTTCCCCACACAAAAAAAGGTATTACGAAGCATTTCATTAAAAAAAAAAAAAAAAGAATCCAGAGAAATGAGCTGGAAAGTAGCCAGGAATAGTGGTCAGCACTTGGACTAGAAGCCCTAAGAAAGAGTATTATCGGATGTCTGTTGTGGAGGTGGGAGGTACACATGACTTAGCCTCAACTAACAGAATAAAGTGAGAAGTAAGGTAGGACCAGGACATAAAGGAGTGTTAAGCAGAAAGGTGGAGGGATAATGGGAAGGAAATCCCAAGGTCTAAAATGTGTATGTTAAGGCATTCTTTCAATTGAGTAATATTTAAAAGAGTCTCATGGTAGCCACTAGCCATTGCCACTAGCAATACAAAATAAATCTTTCTTTTATCTTAAATAGTAGGATTTGATTCTTCATATGTTTTATGACTTCTGATAAGAAAGATTATGTTTTCATGTAAGCATGTCATAAAGAATTGAAAATGTGCAAGTTTTAACAAGATGCTCAAAAATCTGAAAACTGGAGTTTTAGTAGGTGTTTTGCAAGTAATATACTGGAACCCTCTATCAGAGAGTTGGAGACAGCACATGAAAATAACAAGGTTTATGGGTATGTAGCTCGTGAAGCTTGTCTTCAGAGAAACTAGCCAGTGATTGATAACTGGGCATATTCTTTAGCAGACTCAATATGAGTTTCAATAAATTTAAGAATTAAGAGTCTCAAGTTACAAAATTATGTTTGGTAAAATTAAGTCCTTTGAGAACTAAGCCAAGTTTTGACTCACACAGTACTAAAATGAATTTTTCCTTAGCCAGGGGGCAGGGTGTACTGGTGGTGTGTGAGATAGTTGTCCATTAAAGTATTTGATAAAGCTAATCTTTAAGGCCTAAGTGAAGCCTCTTAGATCATACATATTTAAAGTCATGTTTGAAATCATGGAAAGAATCAGCAATAGCTGATATTGTATTTCTCAGTTTTAAAAAATGGCTAAAATGCAAGGATTATTTAATTAAAATAAAAACAAAAGACTAAAACTCAGAGAATTTCCAAATCGAAAATATTGTCACAATTAGCTACACAACAAAACTCCAAAAATATTTTGAAGGGACAAAGTTTAGTCATGGTAAGACAGCCCAATTAAATTTCTGGGAAGAGTGGGAGGCCCTCTACTCTGTGCACTTTTTACTCCACATTTAGAAAATGTTAGAAGTGTGGTCATTTGCTAGTGGTAAGTGATATGCAGGAATCAGGCATTACAAAGCAGGTGTTTATGATGGATGGCACTAAAATCTTGTTCTTTCGTAATTTATTCACGGCCCCAGTATGGAAATCACTGGTCCAGCAAAGCAAGTCCATTCTCCAAAATTTGAGGACTTACTCAAGTCATAATTCTATCATGGTGTCCATTAGAAGAAAGCCAACATGTGGAACTTGTTCTAACAGTGTTGGAGCAGTTTGCAAACATGAATCAATGAGGCAACCCTGGCATTAACAAAAGGAGGAAGAAGATTCCCTGACAGGGTGAGAGCATACTGTGTAACCAAAGCCAGGAGTCAGACTGCCTGGTCCAAGCTAGGATCTTGGAGGAGAAATAACACAGCGAGAGATGCTGTCAAAGAGAAGAAAGGGTGACAATATCCTCTTTCTCTCCTCCTTCAGCTCTCTTGACGTGATCTGACAAAATCGATCCTAAAGCCAATTGGCAAGGGAACCTGGGAAATACAATTTTTAGAGGTCAGATCCTACACTAGAGAACAATTCAAAGGAAGGGCAAATGGGCAATGATGGACATATCTTCCTCTCCATGTGTTTTTGTTGCTGCATATATTCTCATTATCCTCAAAAGGTGTTTTTTTAAACTAGAGGTTTTGGGTTATTTTTATTGAGATATAATTGACATATAACATTATATTAGTTTCGGGTGTACAACATGGTTATTCAGTATTTGTAAATACTGTGAGATGATCACCACAGTAAGTCTAGCTAGCATCCCTCACTACACAGTTACAATTTTTTTTCTTGTGATGGGCACTTTTAAGATATATTCACTTAGTGATTTTCAAGTATATGACACAGTATTATTAGCTGTCGTCACCATGCTATATGTTACATCCCCGTGACTTATTTACTTGATAACTGGAAGTTTGTACCTTTTGACCCCCTTTGCCCAGTTTGGTGACAGAAGCTTCATATGGAGACAACCTCAATGTTATTCTGCAAAGTGAGAATTCTAGTGGAAAATGGTGCCAGAACTCAAATGGGAACCATTAGACATCTTCAAAAACTTTAACACTAAATGTGGAGGAAATCAAGTATCCTAATGAAAAAGACTTGCTGAGGATTAGGACCGAATGGAAAAGATCACCAGGACTTATGTTCCCAAGAATTCTCTTTAGGCTTTTCTCTTCTACTCTTTTCTGGGAGTTGGAATAGATATGTGAAAATGAGACTCTTCTAATATGTTGAAAAAAGGCCCCACCATTTTTAAAAAAGAATGAGCACTTAACAATATGTCAAGCATGTAAAGTGAGTTTGTAAACATTAGTTCATTTAATATTTACAATAAATTTGGCTGAAAAAGCCCTCATTGACCACTTTACAGATGGTAAAACTGAGTCTTAGAGCTTTAAGGATCTTGCCTAAGGTCACACATCTGATAAATGCTAAAGCCAGAATACAATACAAATCCAAGTCTCAAAGACCTACAAAGTCTATACACTCAACAGTTAGCTGTAGTGCTAATACATGTGTGAAAAATTGGTAAATTGTTATTGGATAGAAATGATTTTTTCCAAGTATATGTGACCTGTGTGAGCAGAGGTAGCATGCTTACTTTTTATCCTCTACAACAGCCTCAGGTTCCTTATCTTTTCGTGAGGACACTACCTTTTTTAGTTGTAGATGTAGAACTTTGTTAGAAGATCCTCAAATTTTATATTTAAGATTATATAGAAAAATCATTCTTCCCTTAGCAACTAGAACTATGTTGAAAAGAGCCATCAAGCTTCTCACTTGGATTCATATTACACATTCAAGAGCCTAGATGTGTAAATCAACAGCAGTATTTGAGTATATGCAATCAGATTGAGCCCTTAGCTTTTATAGGAAAAAAATTGCTTTCTTATTTAATACTTAATAAAGGCTAGTTTAGTATAATCGCTATGGATATGGTAAAAGTGATTACTTCACTAAAAAAACAATTTGGCTAAAAACTAGAAAAAAATGAAGTATTATTTTCTTCATACATTATATTTGTTAAAACAACGTTCTTTAATACTTCAAGAAAATTAATCTAAATATTTTAAGTTCTAAACGTAAAACTGATATTTCCCAATAGTAGTCTTTCTTAGTTCCTTTCTTTTTGGTCATTGTCTTCAGTTGAGTATATTGCAACATATTTTAATGCCCCAAATGATATCCATACTAAGAATGATGTATAAAGGTGACTTCCCATCTCTGTTAAAATTTCCTTTAGGAATCAAGTATTTGACATATCTGAAAAACTGATTCTTCTCTGGCTGTTCAGTTTTTATTACCATCTTTCCTTTATTCTTTAACAAGGTTTCAATTATACTTGTAACATTCCCTACTGTGACATATAATAGAAAAGCAATTGGCCTTTCATTTTGTCTTTCCTGTCTTTCTTACCATGGTTTAATAGTCAAATAATAATTTTAGCTATCATTAAATTGTGTTTTGAATTTATAAGCTGATATTTTGCTTACTCCTTCCCTAGAGTTGTTCATCTACAGTAGACATCTAAATACTTTTAAAACAAGCCTAATAATTCCTTAAAGAAATCAAATTGGAACCAAAGCAGACAAATCACTAGGAAAACTATGTAGGTGTGGTTCATGTCTAACCTACAGTCATTATATTAAATCATGATGTCTTGGGCAGCGGTTGAATTTATATATTAAACATAAATTTTCTAAGTGACACTTCTTCTAATGCACTGTCATTTTACTTCTCTGAACTTCAAGTCCTATTTCATTAGAATGTCTCAAATAACTATACTATAAACTCACACAAATTTTTATCAAATTTAAGGTTTATGGAACATGTCACCTAGAAGATGTAAAAGCTGTATTGTTCTCATTTCTTTTTTTTGTGTGTGCCTGCTATTTAAAATCCAAAGACCTATACTTGGTAGAAATGGAGGGTAAAGGACTGGATGTGAACATATTAGAAATCTAAATATGAACAAAATTACCTTGTATTCCACTCAAATGACTGCATCGTGTTTCTATTAAACTATTGAGAGAGATGAATGTATTTCAGGATGTGACTAATCTTTCTGTGAATACAGAATATAGAATAATTTATATATTTTCTCTTTAAACTAATAATTCAGAGGCTATACTACATATATTATTTTCCACATAATACTTTTACAAGTGATTGAAATTCAATAGGAAAATGCAATTTTTTATTGAGGTATAATTGACATAACTATAGTTTCAGGTATACAACATAATGGTACAATATTTGTATGCACTGCAAAATGATCACCACAATAATTCTAGTACCATTTATCGCCAAAGTTACAAAAATATTCTTTTTTTTTGTGATGAGAACTTTTACAATTTACCCTCTTGGGAACTTTCAAGTAAACACTATTTTGTATTATTAATTAGTATTATTGACTATAGTCAGTATGCTGTACATTACATCCCCATTACTTACTAATTCTATAATTGGATGTTTGTACTTCTTGACTCCCTTCACCTTTTTTGCCTACCGTCCAACCTCCATCCCCTCTAGTAACCACCATTTTGTTCTCTGTATCTATGAGTTTTGTTTTTTTGTTTTTTAGATTCCACATATAGGTGAAATCATATCATATTTGTCTTTCTCTGCCCAACTTATTTCACTTAGCTAATTCTCTCAAGGTCCACTCTTGTGCTTGTAAATGACAAGATTTAATTCTTTTTTATGGCTGAGTAGTTTTGCATTGTATATATATTTGCCACATCTTCTTTATCCATTCATCCATCAATAGACACTCAGGTTGTTTCCATATCTTGGCTACTGTAAATATACTGCAACAACATGGAGGTGCACCTATCTTTCAGAATTAGTGTTTTTGTTTTCTTTGGGTAAATACCTAGCAGTGGAATTGCTGGATCATATGGTAGTTCTATTTCTAATTTTTTGATGAAACTCCATATTGTTTTCCATGGTGGCTTCATGAATTTACATTGCCACTTACAGTGTGCAATGGTCCCCTTTTCTCCACATCTTCACCAACACTTATTATTTCTTGTTATTTTGACAATAGCCATTCTAACAGGTGTGAGGTGGTATCTATTGTGATTTTGATCTTGCATTTTCCTGATAATTGGTGATGTTGAGCATCTTTTCATGTGCCTGTTGGCCATCTGTATGTCTTCTTTGAAAAAATGTCTATTCAGGTCCTCTACCCATCTTTTAGTTGGACTTTTGTTTTTGTTTGCTATTTAGCTTATGATTTCTGTACATACAGCAGATATTAACCCTATACAGGATATATGATTTGCAAATATTTTCTCCCATTCAGTAGACTGTCATTTTGTTGATATTTTCCTTTGCTGTGCAGAAGCTTTTCAGTTTGATGTAGTTCCATTTATTTTTGCTTTTGTTGCCTTTGCTTTTGGAGTCAAGTCCAAAAAATCATTGCTGAGACCAATATCAAGGAGCTTACCACCCATATTTTCCTCTAGGAGTTTTATGCTTTCGTTTTACATTCAAGTCTTTAATACATTTTGAATTGATTTTTGCATGTAACAAGATAGTAGTTTAGTGTCATTCTCTTGCATGTAGCAGTCCAGATTTCCCAATATTGCTTATGGATGAGGTTGTTCTTTTCCTGTTGTATATTCTCACCTTATTTGTCATAAATTAATGGTGGATTTATTTCTGAGCTCTCTATTCTGTTATATTGATCTATGTGTTTTTATGCCAATACCATAGTGTTTTGATTACTATTGCTTTGTAACATAGTTTGAAATCAGGAAGCATGGTGCCTCTAGATTTGTTTTTATTTCTCAAGATTGCTTTGCCTATTCAGGGTCTTGTGGTTCCATACACATTTTAGGGTCATTTGTTCTATTTCTGGGAAAAATGCTGTTGGAAATTTGATAGAGATTGCACTATATCTGTAGATTGTTTTGGGTAGTAGGGACATTTTAACAATATTAATTTTTCTAATCAATGATCATGCCATATCTTTCCATTTATTTGTATATTCTTTAATTTCTTTCATCACTATCTTATAGTTTTCAGTGTACAGGTCTTTTACCTCCTTGGTTAAATTTATTCCTAAGCATTTTATTATTTTTGATGAAATTATAAATGTGATTGCTTTCTTAATTTCTCTTTCTGATAGTTTGTTGTTAGTGTATAGAAATGTAAGTTTTTTTTTTTTTTTTTTTTTTTGTATATTGATTTTGTACTTGGAACTTTACTAAATGCATTTATTAGTTCTAATAGTTTTTGTGGGGGAAGTCTAGGGTTTTGTACATATAAAATCATGTCATCTGCAAATAGTGCCAGTTTTATTTCTTCCTTTCTAATATGGATGATGCTTTTTGTTTCTTTTTCTTACTTAATTTAAACTCTGGCTAGGACTTCCAATACTATGTTGAATAAAAGTGTTGAAAGTGAGCATTCTGTCTTATTTCTGATTTTAAATGAAAAGCTTTCAGCTTTTCACCATTGAGGATATTAGCTGTGAGCTTGTCCTAAATGCCCTTCATTACGTTCAGGTATGCTCCTTCTATACCCACTTGGTTGAGAGTTTTTATCATAAATGGATGTTGAATTTTGTCAAATGCTTTTCTGTACCTATTGAGATAATTATATAACTTTTATCCTTCATTTCATTCATGTGTATCACACTGATTGATTTGTAAATGTTCAACATCCTTACATCCCTGGAAGAAATCCCACTTGGTCATGATGTATGATCTATTTAATGTATTTCTGAATCTGGTTTACTAATATTTTGTTGAGGATTTTGGCATCTATGTTCATCAGGGGTATTAGCTATAATTTCCTCTTTTTGTGGTGTCCTTGTCTGGTTGTGGTAACAGCATAATGCAGGACTCATAAAATAAGTTTGGAAGCGTTCCCTCCTCTTCAGTTTTTTGGAAGTGTTTAAGAAGGCTATTCAATCTTCTTTAAAAGTTCAGTAGAATTCACCAATGAAGGCATCTGGTCCTGGGCTTTTGTTGCAAGGTTTTGTATTACAGATTCAATCTCCTTACTAGTAATTGGTCTATTCAAATTTACTATATTTCCATGATTCAGTCTTGGAAGATTGTATGTTTCTAGGAATGTATTCCTTTCTTCTACGTTGTCCAAATTGTTGGCATACATTGTTCATAGTAGTCTCTTATGATCTTCTGTATTTCTGTTGTGTCAGTTGTAACTCCTCTTCCATTTTTTATTTTATTTATTTTTATTTATTTGAGACCTCTTGGTGAGTCTGGCTAAAGGTTTGGCATTTTTTTTTATCCTTTCAAAGAACCAACTTTTAATTTTATTTTTTCTATTTTATTTTTAGTAACTATTTCATTTATTCTGCTCAGATCTTTGTTAGTTCTTTCCATCTACTAACTTAGTGCTTCCTTTGTTCTTCTTTCTCTAGTTTCTTCGGGTGTAAAATTAGATTGTTTACTTGAGATTTTTCTTGTTTTTTGATGTACACCTGTGTCATTACAAACGTCTCTCTTAAAACTAATTTTGCTGCATTCCATAGATTTTGGTTTTTTATATTTCCATTTTCATCTGTCTCAAGGTATTTTTAAATTTCTCCTTTGATTTGTTGACCCATTAGTCGTTCAGTAGCATGTTCTTTAATCTCCACATATTTGTGACTTTTGCCACATATTTTTTGAGTTTTCTTCTTGTAACTGATTTCTAGTTTCATTTCATTGTGCTCAGAAAAAATGACTGATATGATTTCAATCTTCTTAAATTTGTTGGGACTTGCTTTGGCCTAACATATCTATTTTGGAGAATGTTCCGCATGCAGTTGAGAAGGATGTGTATTCTGTTCTTATCGGATACAATTTTATATATCTATATATTAAGCCCATCTGTTTTAATGTGTCACTTAAGGCTGATGCTTCTTCATTAAATTTCTGTTTGGATGATCTAGCCACTGATTCAAGTTGGGTATTAAAATATTTTATTATTATTATATTGCTGTGAATTTCTCCCTTTAGTTCTGTTAATATTTGCTCTGTATATTTGGATGCTCCTATATTGGGCACATAAATATTTACAATGTTATATTCTCTTGTGGGATTGACCCCTTTATCATTATGTAATGTCTCTCTTTATTTTTTACTACATTCTTTGTTTCAAATTCTATTTTGTCTGATAAAAGTATTGCCACTCTCATCTTTTTCTATCCCCTCATTTTCAATCAGTGCATGTTCTTAAATCTGTAGTGAGTCTCTTGCAGGCAACAAATGGATGGGGCTTGTTTTTTTTAATTCATTCAACCACTATATGTCTTTTGATTGGAGAATTTAATCTATTTACATTTAAGTAATTATTTTTTAAAAGATTTTATTTACTTATTTTAGTGAGAGATAGAGAAAGAGCGCACATGAGCAGGGGGAGGGATGGGGGAGAGGAGAAAATCTCAAGCAGACTTCATGCTGAGCACGGAGCTGGGTGCAGGGCTCAATCACAGGACACCGAGATCATGACCTGAGCTGAAATCAAGAGTCAGACAAAACCAACTGAGTCACTCAGATGCCCCCATTTAAGTAATTATTGATAGGTATATATTTATTGCAAATTAATTAATTTTTTACTGGGTATTTTGTAGTTCCTCTCTGTTTCTTCTTCTCTTGCTCTCTTCCCTTGTGGTATGATGACTTTCTTTAGTGTTATGTTTAGATTCCTTTCTCATTTTCTTTTTGTGTATCTACTGTAGGTTTTTGCTTTGTGGTTACTATGAGGCTCACATACAGTATCATATATATATAGCAGCCTATTTTAAATTGATAGCAACTTAAATTTGAACACATTTTAAAACTCTACATTTTCCCCACCCCTCAGGTTCTATGTTTTTGTTGTCACATTTTACATATTTTTATTTTGTGTATTCCTTAATGAATTATTGTAGTTAAAGTTATTTTTACTCTTTTGTCTTTCACCCTACATACTAGCTTTATAGGTGACTAATTGACTACGTTTACCATATATTTTCCTTTACCAGTGTGAATTTATACTTTCATATTTTCTTGTTACTAATTAGTGCACTTTCTTTTCAGCTTTAAGAAGATACTTTGTCATTTCTTGAAAGGCTAGTTAAGTGGTGATAAACACCTTCAGCTTTTGCTTGTCTAGAAAACTCTTTATCTCCTCTTCAGTTGGGAATGATAACCTTATTGTGTAGAGTATTCTTGGTTCAAAGTTTTCTCCTTTTGGCACTTTGAACATATCATGCCATTCTCTTCTGGCATGCAAAGTTTCTGCTAATATTCTTATGAAGCTTCCTTTTTATATAACAAGTTGTTTTCCTCTGGCTACTTTTAAGATTCTCTATCTTTAACTTTTGACATCTTAGTTATAATATGTCTTGGTGTAGATCACTTGGGGTTCATCTTTTTTTTAAGAAGCTTCCATGCCTAGTGTGGAGCCCAATGTGGGGCTTGAACTCATGACCCTGAGATTGACCTGAGCTGAGATCAAGAGTCAGATGCTTCACTGACTGAGCCACCCAGGCACCGCAGGGTTCATCTTATTTGGAACTTTCTAGCCTTCCTAGATCTTGATGTCTGTTTCCTTCCATAGACTAGGAAAGTTTTCAACAATTACTTCTTCAAATATGTTTTCTGCCCCTTGTACTCTTCTGGGACCACCCTGATGTGAATGTTAATCCACTTGATGTTGTTTTCCCTTAAGCTATCTTCACTCTTTTCCATTCCCTTTTCTTTTTGCTGCTCTGATTGAGTTCCACTGCCTTATCTTCTAGCACACTGATCCTTTCTTCTGCTTCATCTAGTCTGCTCTTGAACATCTCTAGTATAGTTTCAGTTCAATTATTTTATTATTCAGTTCTGTGATTTCTGTTTGGTATTTTCTCATATGTTTTATCTCTTTGTTGAAGTTCTCACTGTGTTCATTCATTCTTGTCTCAAGTTCTGTGAGTTCAATTATTTTGAACTCTTTATCAGGTAAATTACCCATCTCTTCATTATGGCTCTTTTTTTTTCCCCTTGTGGTTTTATCTTGCTATTTTATTTTCAGCATATTCCTGTTTCCTCATTTTATTTGACTCTCTGTTTCTGTGTATCAAATAAAAGAGCTACCTCTTCCAGACTTGAAGGAGTGGCCTATGTAGGAATGAACTCTGTTGTTGAATCTTGCTCTAGCTCTTGGTTGTCTCTTGAATCTTTGTGATTGTTCAAGCAGCCTAATTTATTCTTGATAGGTCCCAGTTGTTGAGGGTGTGTCAGATCTCTTCCACAGGTAGGGATCTCAGTCAGCTCTTAGTTTCAGGCTGACTATGAGCCAGACCCTTAGGCTGCAGCTTTTAAAGTACACAAATATAAATATTTGTGTCATAAACCATGCTGGCCTCCAGACCAGGCAATCTGTCCCCTGTGTGACAGTTGCAAAAATCAGGGCTCCAGACAAAAGTATAAGCTCCTTTCAGGGAGGTACTGGTGAGCTGAAGTAAGTCTTAGGGAGAACACAAAGATGGTATCCCCCAGCCTATGTTCACTGAAAGCCTTTAGATGTGTGGCAAACCTGAACCTGCCCCTCATTCTGAAGCTCCAGGACAAGTAAACAGGCCTTTTCTACAGAAGACTGGGAGTGTGTTTCAGTCTTTTATCTCTATGACGATAACTACCTCCCTGGTTGTTACAGTCCTGTGGGACTTAGAAATGCAAGCCCTCCCACCCTCCACTGGCCCCAGAGCCAGGTGAGCAAGGAGAGTCCCTTGTATGGTCTGCACATGCCTGGCAGCTTTAGCAAGTCAGCTGGTGTGTGCAGGAAGCACGCAAGTTTGTTAACTTTAACAGGCAATGGGAGACTGGAGGAAATGTGTGTGTCTGCAAGCACAAGCAAGGTAGAGGAAGAGTGCAAAAATGGTGCCCACCAGTGCCTCCATTTGGGAGAGGGTCTTTGTAGGTCCCTGTCGCTCCAGTAGACTCTTTAAGATTAGCAAATAGATCTCCTTCACAATTAGCCTAGGCATTTTTCAAACTGCTGCTTCTGCACTGGGACTTGGGGCAGTAAGTCTGTGTGAGAGCCCTTTCAAAGTACTATCTCAGTTCCCTACAGCCCCTTTGAGTCCACTGGATATAAGCCCTGTTGTTTTTCTATTCTTTTTTTCTCTCTTTTTTTAAATTGAAGTACAATTAACATACAATATCCTATTAGTTTCAGGTGTATGCCATAGTGATTTAATATTTTTAGACATTACGAGATGATCCCTGTGATAAGTCTAATTACTATCTGTCACCATACAAAGTTATTATAATACCACTGACCACATTCCCTATGCTATAGATTATATCCCCATGACTTATTTATTTTACAACTGGAAGTTTGTACCTCTTAAAGCTAGATGCTTTAGGGGCTCATCTCTCCAGTGTAGGTTCCAAGAGCTGGAGTGCCTGCTGTAAGGCATAAACCTCTCATTTGTCAGGGAGATGCTCCTACTTTGTGAGACCCCTCCCACTTGTAGGTCCCTGTGCTGCACAGGTGGGGTTTTTGGCAAGAGCACACCTCTCCCTCTCCTACCTGTCTTGATGTGGCCCTTTTATCCTTTGTTGTGGAGGAGCTATTCAGATAGTTTTCAGGTCTTTTTCAGAGGGAACTGTTCCATATGTAGCTGTCTATTTAGTGTGTCCATGAGAGGAGGTGAGTTCAGGATCTTCCTTTACTGCTAGCTTGTACTGCTTCTGGAAAATGCAATATTGAAGTCAGAAAGCAGCACAGTGTAGAGGAGTGGGATGGGAACTGTGGAAAGCATGGCAATATGTGTAACAGAATGTCCATCATCATCCTTATTTTTGCTTTTTACTTATTATTAATATGCTTTTGTTATCCCAACTTCCTTCTAAGGATAATGCTTTTAAGTGGAGGGCCCTTTATTAAGCTGAACACCTTAATAGGTTTGGTTGTGCAATTCTGAAGCTAGGAGTCAGAAGAGATACATTTGTCTGTATAGTATAGGAAAAAAGAGGTAAAGAGAAGAGAATGACCTACATAGGGTAATGACCTACAAGTGTGACCACTTGTTTTGACTCCAAATCTGCTGTAAATTCTACTTAACTTATGAAAGCTTCATAGGCATGAATCTAGGCAGAGACGACTGAGGGGACTGAGTTTTATGTCTGGACTGGATGTAGGATATAGAGGCTGAGGAAGCCATGAAAACATAATCCCCTAGAAATGAGAAGAATCATGGGCCATGTCATAGAATATCAAGGTTTTAAAAATCATATGTTATCTAGAGACCTTAAAGGAAGGGATTGCTAATACCTTGTGAGTTTCCAACAGGTGTGGAACTTTGTCTACCTTGTCAGCATAACATTCTTTGTGCTGCCTGAATAGAAAGTAATCAGTATGTATTTGTTACATGAATATTCCTCCTTCAATTCAAACTGTATACTTAAGAGTAAATTTCAAAAGTAACCAGTAACCATTTCTCCCTTTCTCTTTACTAATTTTCTATGCCTGTCAATCTGTGGTATTTCTTTCCTCATCTTAAGCATGTAATGACATCTTGCCAAATTACCCAGATGAAAAATAAAGAATTCAGTCAACCATAGATTTACTATGCTATAAATTAAAATAAGAAGAATGCAGTGGTTTGAAAAGTATAAAGTATTTATTGTTATTAATCAATCATCAACATAGATCTGTATACAATAAAACCCATTTTTAATAATTTGCCTCTCAGTGATTTTCCAGTCCTTTGTCTCCTCTCCTGACGTCAATACTAAAAGGATCAGTCAGGCTGTTCAAATCAGTGGAGATTTAAAGCAATGTAGAAAAATCCATAAAAAGGAAACTAAAAACTCCATACTCGCCCACCTGTGTTTCAGCTGCAAAGCCTCCAAGAAGAAAATCACAGAGGAAAAAGAGACAAAGAGATAGAAATGGAAAAAGAAGAAAGGTAGTCTATGGAATTGTCCCTTGAATCAGAAATGGAATACCCCCCGACTCTTTATCAAAGTTCTGCTCCAAAATTATATTATTTCCTGGTGCAGTTTTCTTAAATGAATCAGACTGCATAATCCTAAATGAAATCACACTGGGAAAAATTAAAGATTTTAAAAGTTTATCATCTCACTAGAAAACCACTGATGATCAAGATTAAGCCATTGGTAACTTCTACCAATATAAACATTGTTTTACATATTACCTTTGTCAAATCAGTGGACTTTCTAGTCTGTTAGACCATACACCTCTTCAAAATGAATTATAATGAAATAATACCACGGGAAAGAATATTAACATTTCAGCAATGCAATTTCTTAACCCAGATGGGAAACCACTTGAGCTTAAAATATAATGAATAAGGAAAAAAAGATGTAAAACTCTGTGCATTTCATTTAATTCATAACCCAAATTTCCTGATGTGCTTCCTTAGAATGTTTCCAAATCTCAGGGTTTTCTTAAGATATATTTTAGAACTATGTGGACGTTCATTAGTTTACATGCAAATCACAGGTCATAGAGCTGTGAAGTTATTTCTTAAATCTTCTGTGTGGAAGAAACAGAGCATGCAAGAATACTCTAATTTGTCCTAAAAATTAAAGCCTCAGTTCTCCCAATATGCTGATTATCTACTTTGTCCTTCAAGTTCTTTAAGAACGTTGATTTCACAAGCTCTTGACCACCTATTCAATGTTCATTCTGCCTTGCTGTTTAGAATTCTTTTCTAACATACTTTAAATGATCATACCTTAAATTGGACTATTACCCTGTACCCATTCCTTAGGTGGCTGGCAGCCCAGAAGAATCTATCCCTGGATTTATAAATTGTCTGCTCATATCCATATCTGTTTTTTCACAAAGTGAATGTTAACTTAAAAAATATTGGGTTTTAGCGATAATGAGATAATTTTAGACTTTCTTTTTAGACTTATAGAAAGTTGCCAAAATAGTATGGAAAATTCCCATATACCCTTCACCCAGCTGTTCCTTTTGCAGTAACTTACATAACCACAGAATATTAATAAAAACTAAGAAATTAACCTTGGTACAAATATCCCGCACTGGGCTCCCTGCTCGGCAGGGAGTCTGCTTCTCCCTCTGACCCTCCCCCCTCTCATGTGCTCTCTCTCATTCTCTCTCTCAAATAAATAAATAAAATATTTAAAAAAAAAACAAAAAACCTTGGTACAAATATAGTAACTAAAGTACAGAATTTATTTGGATTTCATGACTTTTTCCACTAATGTTCTTTTTCTGTTCTATAATCTAATTTAAGATTCCACATTATATTTAGTTTTGTAACTTATATGCCTCCATTCCTTGATGGACTTTTAGTCCTGCTTTCATAACCTTGATATATTTGCTGAGTATTGGTCAATTATTTTGTATAATGTCCTTCAATTTAGATGGGGCTGGGGTTGGTTTTATCTTGATTATATTATACTCACTCTCAGGACATCACATCAGGGGGTCTGTATCTATAACTGGTGAGGTTAACCTCGATCACTTGGTTAATGATTTCAGCCACAAGTCTCTATTATAAAATTACTATTTTACCCTTTGTAAATACTCAGTGCTTTGGGATAGATAATTTGAGACTGCAGATACTTTGTTTCTGCTTAAATTTTAGCATTTATCAGTGGACCTTGCCTATAGAAATTATTATTGTAGCTTTTTAAAATTGAAGTATAGTTGACACACAATGTTACATTAGTTTCAGGTGTACAACATGGTGATTCAACAAGTTGATACGTTATGCTATGTAAGCTCACCACAAGTGTAACTGCCATCTGTCACTATCAACACCATTATAATACCATCGACTATATTCCTCGGCTGTACCTTTTACCCCGTGACTTATTCATCTCGTAACTGGAAGTCTGTGTCTCCCACTCCCTTTCACCCACTTTCCCATTGCCCCTCACCCTCCCGTCTGGCAACCACCAGTTTATTATCTGTATTTATGGGTCTGTTTCTGCTGTCTGTTTATTCGTTTTGTTTTTTAGATTCTGCATATAAATGAAATCTTATGGTAGTTATCTCTCTCTGTCTGACTTATTTCACAGCATAATACCCTCTAGCTCTACTGTGGCATTTTCAATGGTGATTTTCTATTTCCCTCATCTTTCCATGTCCATCAAATTCTTCTGTAAGAGAGTATAATCTCTTCTTGTATGTTTCAGTATGGATCTTTGTTTTATTCTTTCCTATAAACCAGTATCATTATTTATATTTTTGCTAAACTTGTTCTTTGTCTGTTGGAAGTGCTTTTAGATTGGCCTCTGCCCTTTTGACATACTTCCATCCTTTATACCTTCCTCCCTTGTTCTCCCTCCTTTCTCTCCTGTCCTCTCCCCTCCCCTCCCTCTCTCCCTTCTTCTTTGGTTTTGCACTTCCATATTTAATGGCACCACAAGATACTCTAGACTTATTTTCCCCAGCCCAAATCTGGAATCAACCCATTCTCCAAAGAACCCTGACTTCTCTTACTTGAGAATGTCATTTACAAACCAAGATTTGGATACTAGATAAGGCTCACTACTAGTGGGTGTCACTACTTCTCATCTCCTTCAGTGATTAGAGCTAAATCCAAATGATTAAAATAAATCCATGACTCCATATTGGTACAATTCTGGTTCAGAAACACAGATCATTCTAGTCTTCATCCTTCCCTTATGAAACTTCTTTCTCCAAAAGTCAGTGATCTGGTTTTTATTATCAAAAATATATTTACTAATTCTTAAGTCCTAGGCTATATATAATTTTAGAATTGCTAGCCCATACCTCTGTGAGCAACAAATTTACCAACTATAATATAGGATTTGTGTATGTATAATAGTACTTTTGGTTTTCAGCCTTGTATTTTCTAATCAAAATGCTCTTTTCCAAAGCAACTTTGGTCAGGTCCATTCTTCCCCATCCCCTCAATATGGCTGTACATTTTTTTTTTAATACAATTAGGTTCATTTGTCAGACCTATGTTAATCATTCTGCCTCTACCTAAGAATTAACCTTGTTGGTTATTTTTTTATTTGCATAAAGTAAAATACCATCTTTGTAGTATAGAATTATATAGTGTTATGGGCTGAATTGTGTCCCCCACCCCCATCCATATATTGCAGACCTAATACACAGTACCTCAGAATGTGACTGCTTTTGGAGATGAGACCTTTAAAGAGGTGATTAAGTTAAAATGAGGTCATTAGGGTGGGGCCTAATGCAATCTCCCTAGTATCCTTATAAGAAGAGGGAATTAGGACACACAAAAGGCAGTAGGGGTGTGTGTGCAGGGGAAAGACCATGTGAAGACACAGGGGAAACGTGGCATTCTGCAAACCAAAGAAAGAGGCCTCAGAAGAAAACAAACCTGCTAACACCTTGATCTTGGACTTCTAGCCCTCCAGACTGTGAGAAATAAAGTTCTCATGTTTAAGCCACCCAGCCTGTAGTATTTTGTTACCCCTAGTCGACTAACATGTATGCGTTTTGACAAAATAGAGTCATCTAGTCATTACTACAGTTCCACACAGAACAACAGTTCCGTGACCTCAAATTTCCTTCATGCTGACCCTTTATAGTTAAATTCTCTATGCACCTCAAAATCCCTGGCAACCATTTTTCATTTCCATAATTTTTCTTGTTCTAAAGTGTCATATAAGTAGAATCACATATTATGTAGCCTTTCACTTACAAAAATGCACTAAAATTCATCCACATTCCTGCCAAAATAGTTTCTTCCTTTTTATTGCTGAGTTTAGCTCCATTTTACAAATGTATTGCTATTGTTAAATCCATTCACTAGTGAAGTACATTTTGATTGAGTCCAAAGACTAGAAAGAAAGTGGCTACACACATTCACATACAATATATATATTTTTGTGAACATAAGTTTTCATTTCCCTTGAGTAGATATCTAGAAGTAGAATTGATGCATCATGTAGCCTATGGATATTTAACATTTGAAGAAACTGTCAAACTGGGGTGCCTGTGTGGTTCAGTCAGTTAAGCATCCAACTCTTGGTTTCAGTTCAGGTTATGATCTCAGGGTCCTGAGACTGAGCCCTGTGTCAGCCACCATGCTTGGTGGTGGGGGTCTGCTTGGGATTCTCTCCCTCTACCCCTCCTCCCACTCTCTCTCTCGAATAAATAAATCTTAAAAACAAAACAAAAACTGTCAAACTGTTTTCCAAATTGCATATACTATTTTGTACTTCCACCAATAATGTGTGGAAATGCCACTTGCTTAATGTACCTATCAGCACTTAATGTCAATTTTTCTTGTCTTTTTCTTTTTGCCATTCTATTAGAGTTATTTGTGGTATTCTTTAATATCCTTTTAACACCTGTGGTGAGATCCCCTCTTTTGGTCCTGATATTGTTAATTTGTGTCTTGTCCTTTTTATCTTGGTCAGTCTGGCTAGAGTTTTTAAATTTTATTGATCTTTTCAAAGAATCAGCTTTTGGTCTCACAGATTTTTTTTCCTATTATTGTCCTGTCTTAATTTCATTTATTTCTACTCTTACCTCTATTACTTACTTCTGCTTGTTTTGGGTTTAGTTTGCTCTTCCTTTTCAAGAGTCTAAAGATAGATGCTTACATTAATGATTTGAAATCTTTGTTCCTCTTAATATAAGAAATTTATGTATATTTCCTTCTAAGCACTGTTTTAGCTACACCTACAAATTTTGATATGTTGTGCTTCCATTTTCCTTTAGTACAATATGTTTTTCAATTTCCTTTAAGACTGCCTCTTTGATCCATGAGTTATTTAAAAGTGTGCCATTTAATTTTCAAATATTTGAGGATTTACCAACTAATTTTCTGTTCTTGATTTCTAGTTAAATTCCATTATGGCCCAAAAACATACTTCTCATGTTTTTATCTTCTTTTAACTTTTTTGATGTTTTTATAGCTTAGAAAATGCCCTCTCTTGATAAATGATTCATTTATAATTGAAAAGAATCTGAATTATGCTGTCTTGGGTGGAGTGTTCTATAAATGTTACAAAAGTTTATAGTTTTCTCCAGGCCTTCCAGATTCTTATTGATTACTTGTTCTACTGATTACTAAGAAAAGAGAGTTGAAATTTCCAACTATTGTTGTAGAGTTCTCTATTTTTCCTTTCAATTCAAAGAGTTTTTGCCTCATTATTTTGATGTTCTGTTGTTCGTTGCATATACATTGAGGATGCTATGTATTACTGGAGAATTGACTCATTCTCATTATGTAACATCCTCTTTGTGATAATATTCCGTCTTCTAAAGACTATATTTATCTCATATTAATACAGCTACTCCAACTTTCTTTTGTTTGTATGGTATACCTTTCTGCATCCTTTATTCTGTATTTTTATTTAAAGTAGGTTTCTTGTAGATAAAATTTAGTTGGGTGTTGCTTTTTCATCCAGTCCTGACAATCTTTTGTCTTTTTTTTTAAAGATTTTATTTGAGAGAGAGAGAGAATGAGAGACAGAGAGCAGGAGAGGGGGAGGGTCAGAGGGAGAAGCAGACTCCCTGATGAGCAGGGAGCCCGATGCAGGACTCCATCCCGGGACTCCAGGATCATGACCTGAGCTGAAGGCAGTAGCTTAATCAACTGAGCCACCCAGGCGCCCAATCTTTTGTCTTTTAATGGATATTTTTTTAGGCTACTTATAGTTTGTATGATTTTAGATATGCTTGGTATTTGTTTTATCTGTTGTTTTCCCACTACTTTTTGGTTGATTGAGTGTTTTTCCATGACTTCACTTTATTATCTATTACCTTACTATTTAAATCTCTTTTTACAATGTTTTAATGGTTTTCCTAGGGTTTATAAGTAAATATCTCTAAGTAATCACAGCCTACCTTCAAATAATATATTGCTTTACATATAATGTATGATCTATGACGGTATATTTCCAGTTCTTCTCTCCCATCTTTTCAACCCAATTAAAATTTACATATATATAAATAAAAATGCTTTGGTACTATTTTTGCTTTAGACAATTATCTTAATTAAAAATAAAGAAAATGAGTTTTATTTTACCTTCTTTTGTTTCTCTTCTAGCATTCTCCATTTCACTATTTAGATCCAAGTTTCTCTGATATAATTTTCCTTTAGCCTAAAGAATTTCCTTTTACATTTTTTTTGGAGAGTAGGTCTGCTTGCTATGAATTCTCACAGGTTTTGTTTACCTAAGAAGATTTTTTTTTGAAGATTTTGTTTATTTATTTGTCAGAGAGAGAGAGCACAAGCAGGGGAGCAGCAGGCAGAGGGAGAAGCAGACTCCCCACTGAGCAGGGAGCCCGATGTGGGACTTGATCCCAGGACCCCGAGATCGTGACCTGAGCCAAAGGCAGACGCTTAACCCACTGAGCCAATCAGGCGTCCTCTTAAGAAGATATCTACCCTTCATTTTGGAAAGATATTTTTTTCAGAATATAGAACCCCAACTTGTTAATTTTTTCTTTCACCACTTTAAATCATTCAATTGTCTTCTGACCATGAGTCTGCCCTAATTCTTACTCTTCTACATGTTATGTTTGTTTCTTCTCTGTCTGCCTTCAAGATTGCTCTTTGCTTTTTGTTCTTAACAATTTACATATGATATGCCAAGGGATTTTTTTTTCCTTCTTTTTGGATGTGTGATTTGTTGTCTGTCGTTAACTTTGGGAAATTCTCTTTTATTCTTCATGTATTTCTTCTGCTTTATTCTCTTTCTCTCCTACTTCTGGGATTCCAATTACACATATGTTAGAACATTTGATATGACTACTTTCAGATGTTCTATTTTTGTTTTGTGTTGTTTTTTTCTTCCTCTAACTGTTTTCTTTGTATGTTTCAGTTTGGGTTATTTCTTTTGACTAATCTTCAAGTTTACTTTTTTCTTTCATTTTGCAGAGTCTAAAGGTGAGTCCATTCAAGGTATTCTTCGTTCATTTACTTCTTTTAAACTTCGTTTTCACTTTTCAACATTTCCATTTCATTTATTTTTATAGTTTCCATCTCTATGGTGAAAGTATTCACCCTGTTGTCTGCCTTTTACATTAGAAACTTTGACCTTTTGGGGCGCCTGGGTGGCTCAGTCGTTAAGCGTCTGCCTTCGGCTCAGGTCATGATCCCAGGGTCCTGGGATCGAGCCCCATATCAGGCTCCCTGCTCGGCCAGGAGCCTGTTTCTCCCTCTCCCACTCCCCCTGCTTGTGTTCCCTCTCTAGCTGTCTCTCTCTCTCTCTGTCAAATAAATAAAATAAAATCTTAAAAAAAAAAAAGAAATTTTGACCTTTTATGTATAGTTATTTAAAATTCCCAGAGAGATATTTCTAATGAATGTGTCATATCTAAATCTGATTCTGATCCATGCTTTGATTCTTGGGAGTATGTATTTTCTTCTCTTTTTTATGCCTTATAATTTTTTTTTTTGAAAAGTCAGTCATTGTGTGAAGGACATTAGAGAACAAAATTGATTGATTTTATTCCTGAAAATGAGAGGACACCTTTCCTTGTTCAAGATCTGTAGTATATGGGTTTGTGTTAATCTAGCTTTGAGGACTATTATTGCTAGAATTACACTCATTGCACTTCAGGCTTCAGGTTTCTGTAGTGATATTCAGTGTTTATAGTGGGAGTTGGTTTGCCACGCAATATCCAAACTGCCCTCTGCTTTAGGCCTTCCTTTTGCAGTGTGCCTCAGAGAGGATTTCTTTGCATGATTTTGTTGCTCCTTTTCCTCTCCCAGCAGTACTTGACAGTTACTTGATATTCAAAATTTGTTAGCTTGGTGTTGTAGGATGGTGATGGGGAGGTAAGGAAACCTTCTCATTTTCTGATTAAAATCAGCCTTACTCAGGCAGCCTTGTTCCAAGTTTCAGGTTATGGTCTTCTTGTTGTGCCTGGTCCCCAACTCCACATAGTTCTGAGCCCAGTATTTATTCCTGTCCCTCTTCTGGGGTGAGGTTGCTTTTTCCGTTCCCTTTTCCTGACTGTAATGAGTTTTTACCAGTGTCCTAAGGATGAGGTTGCTTGTTGCTCTTCTAATTGAAGAATAGGCATCTTATTTCATAAGTGAGGCAGGAAAGAAGAGTCTTACGGGGTTTCTTGCCTTTCCTGCATGACTGTTGTTCTTATCTCTGACTTTTACACCACAATGAAAACTTTCTTAGGTCTCTTTCGATATTTTCTGTGAGCTCTTATGGGTTTATGGGGAAAGAGCCTGTAAAAAGGCATGGCCTCCACCAATTTCTGAAGTATCCAGAGGTTTCACACTCTAGTAGGTCCACAGTCAGCCTCTGTCAAATATCTGATTGTATCGACCCTAGGTATATATATGCAAGGACTTGTCTGTCCTTAGATTTTGGTCTAGTTGTTTGCTTGCCACCTCAGCTCTCTGATGGGATCAAAAAGAGTTGTGAATTTGAGGTTAATCTGGCTCTTACTCATTATAAAGTTGGGAATGACACTGTTCCAGCTTATTACATCCTGGAGTAGAACTGCTCCTTTTAGTAAATAATCACACATTAATATACTTCTAATTGATTTTTCTTTAATTAGAAAAATCACTTACATTTACTTTGAAATCAAAGAGTACATATTGACATTTTTTAAAAATGAAAGAAAAACCGTTACAGATGCTAAAGCTCAGTAATTCTGCACATCTGGGTGAAAAAATCAATTTATTTTGGCTTAATCTGGACTTAACTGTAATTTAAGTATAAAGCAGAGTGAGAAGAATACTCATAATGGTAGAACTAGAGCTAAGAATGAGATAAGGGTGATTTTAGAATGAGGGTGAGCAGATGCTATTTTGTCATATGGGACAAAGACTGAATTCCCAATAGCTTCTCAGTCCTTACTATATTGTCTTTAGTAACATGCGATGGCTGGGGATTGGCAAGAAATTTTATTATTCCCAAGTATCCTCTCTTTTCTCTTTAGGAGAGTACATTTTCCAGACCATATATTCATTTAATTTTTTAAAGAACATTTGTTTTCTACCTAATGACACATACTATATTTAATGTTGGGAATACATAATGAAAAATAGAGCCTCCTAAAGCAGCTCAGAGAATAGAATTAAGGAGAACATAAACATAAGTTATGTGATAAGTGATATAATAGAGTTGTGTGCAACAAGATTTAATATGCCAAAGAGAAGTGACATAATGGGTAAGAGAATGGATGCTGGAGTTAGACTCTGTCACTCACTAACTGTATACCTTGAGCAAGTTAATTAACTTCCTCAGTCCTCTGTTCAAAGTGGGACTAAATGTAGAATCACCTGATAGAGAGGTTGTGAAAACTCAATGTGTTAATAATGGATTGAACCATATGAAATTGTCAAATATCAGCTCTCTTTGATATGTAAAAATGGCATTTTCATATGGTTTGACTTAGAAGTGCTGGGTACAAAGCTAAAAGGTGGTGTAGTGTGTTTGTGTTCCCTCCCCTACACTAAATATATATATTTAAGTCTGGACCCCTGATACCTGTGCATGAAGCCATATTTGGAAATAGGGTCTTTGCAGATGTAATCAATTCAAGACCAGATCATACTGGATTATCATGGGACCTAAATGCAATGGCTATTATCTTTATAAAAGAAAAGAGAGGGAGATATGGATGTAGAAACACAGAAGAGACACACAGAGAAGAAAGCCATGTGAAAGTGGAGGCAGAAATTGAAGTGATGCATCTATAAGACTAGGAACAACAAGGATTGCTAGCAACCACCAGAAGTTTCCAAGAAGAAAGGAAAGATTCTTCTCTAGAGCCTCAGGGGGAGTATGGCCCTGCTGACACCTAACTGCAAACTCCTAGACTCCAGAAGTATGACAGAATAAATTTCTGTTGTGTGAAGCCTTCAAGTTTGTGGTAATTTGTTTCATCAGCCCTAGGAAACTAATATAGGGAGCAACTGCTCAGTAAATGTTATCTACAGTTTATCATTGAAACACAGAAGGGAAAAAATGTATTTAGTCAGAGGAGGAGCTGCTAAAGAAAGTCTTCCGTGGTGATTATTCAAGAAGAAGAAGGGAATGGCAATTTAGATGAGGAAATGTCATAAGCAAATGTATTTAGAAATAAATGTCTACCTCTACAAATTTGATTGGAATGTTCAAGAGTAATAGAGCAAGGTGACTGTAGACATGAATGGTCTTTGATGGACTTCTTATGCTATGCTAGAAATATAGTGTCCATGCTACTGGTAATAAAGTTTCAGAATCATTTTTTTAATATGAGAGTTATGTGATATAACTAGTATGTTATAAATATAAATCTGACAGTTTCAGAAGGCTATTGAAATTGTCATGGCTTACTTAGGATGATGCAATCCTATGGGAGAATAGGCGAAGAAGAAGAATGATTTACGTGGGGAATTTATATAATTATAGGCTAATTGGAGTGACTTAGAAGACTGAAACTATGATTATTTCCAGATTTCTGGTTTAGAATATGAGTAAAGTAACATTTACAAAGAGATGGAATTCAACAGAAAGAATTGCTTTCATGAGAATAGTTAGAGAAAAACAAGTTGAAGAAAATATCCAGTTGAAAAGGTCTAAATAGCCTTTGGACATGTGGATCTGAATATGTAGGGAGAAGACTTCATTGAAGTTACAGACATTAGTTATTAAGTTTAGATAGAAGTTGAAGAACTGTTAATAGTTGTGCTAACCCTGGAAGATTTAACAAAAGGAAAAAAATAAGAAGGTTGAACAGAAAAAGAGGAACCTATTTGAAAACTAAGAATTAGGAGTCAAATTTACAGCTTGAGGATAGGGAGATGATGGAATGGTAAAACTCAAAGGAGAAAATTTCAAGGAAAGGACTACATGAACTTCTACAAAGTATCTGTATCAGTTAGGATGGGCTGAATTATGCTGTGGTAACAAACAAATCCAAACTCCTAATGACTTAACACAGCAAAGATTGGTTTCTTCTTCATAAAAAGCACAGATCACTGGGGGAACAGAAATTATCTACGTTCCTCAGGGACTGAGCTTATGAAGGCTCCATCCTGACACGTGCTTTAGGGAAAACGAGGGAAAGGATATGTGGTGAACCACACACTGGCTCTTCAACCTGCCATATATAGTGACATGTTACTTCTACTCACTTCATTGACCTGCCAAGTCACACCCTAATGTCTCAATGGCAAACTTACCAAGAGGATGGCAAAGGACAATTTTACCACAGTCCAAGAAGAAGAAATAGAATATTTGTGGAAAAAGTCCTAAGGAAGGGGACTTGAGAGAAAAAAAAGATATGGAAGAGTTACTCGAGGAAATAAGAGGCACTGGTGATGAGATACAAGCAAATAAATTACTGGATGAAATGGTGCGACGAGATGGAAAACATCCATTTCTAGTGGATCAGGGCAACATATTTATGAGATTTTCTTAGACATTTTCAGTGGCTCTGTGAGAGGAAGAAATGAGACAGGAAGTTGGATTGACACAGGGTTGTAATTGATTCACAGGGTCAGTCAGTTAGGGAAGTAGGTTTGCCTATGACACAATAATTAACAGAAAGACCACAAGTTCTAGTTTGATTGGAGAAGGAATAAAGATATAATGGGACAGATAAACTTGAAAAATAGAGACCAAGGAGCTAGAGATCATGATGACATTGGAGTGCAGATTAAGAGATTGTGCAGGATCGAGAAAGATACAAAGCTTTTTGTAGTTTTTGTAGTTTGAGAGGTGGGCTAATGAAGTGCTCTGCCAAGGGCAAACAAAGAAATTAAATTAAAGGAATTAAAGCTGGAGTGGTGGGGGGTGGGAGGGATGGGGTGGCTGGGTAATAGACATTGGGGAGGGTATGTGCTATGGTGAGCACTGTGAATTGTGTAAGACTGTTGAATCACAGATCTGTACCTCTGAAACATATAATACATTATATGTTAAAAAAAAAAAAAGAAGAAGATAGCAGAAGAGGGGAATAATGAGGGGGGGAATCAGAGTGGGAGATGAACCATGAGAGACTATGGTCTCTGAGAATAAAACTGAGGGTTCTAGAGGGGAGGGGGGTAGGGGGATGGGTTAGCCTGGTGATGGGTATTAAAGAGGGCACGTTCTGCATGGAGCACTGGGTTTTATATGCAAACAATGAATCATGGAACACTACATCAAAAACTAATGATGTAATGTATGGTGATTAACATAACATAATAATAAAAAAATAATAAATATACCTTTAATGTACTGACTTTAATGAATAAACTTTGCCAAAAGTGGGGGGAAAAAAAAAAAAAGAAGGAAAATAAAAAGCTATGTGGCTAGTTTCGTTGAATTTCTTGACTCTATTTGAGAATCTCCCCTTTGCTCAGACCTTGGATTTCACTTCCTTTTAGGGTGGTATGGTCAACTGTATCATTAGACCTTATTGAAAATCAGTGTACCTCAATAAACACAGTTCAGCATTGGGACGAGAGCAATCTGAGTTTGACGGTTGCTCTAACGATTATTACTGAATTCACTTGGGCAAGTTATTTCACCTCTCTGACCTCTTCTATAAGGCCTCTTGTATTCTTCATGTATAAGTTATGATTTATTCAACAAATATATATTAATTATCCAGTTAATAATCCTAATGTGTGCCAGGCATTCTGCTTAGCCTAAAATAGAGTGAACTTGCAAATACAATAATTTTGCCTTTTATCATTGAAGGCCCAGCTGAAAAATAACCCTTGGATCTCTGATCATATTCGGTGTGGCAAACAGTCCTTTTTTGCTTCCAGAATCCTTATTTTTTTTTTTTAAAGATTTTTATTTATTTGACAGAGAGAGAGATAGCGAGAGCAGGAACACAAGCAGGGGGAGTGGGAGAGGGAGAAGCAAGCTTCCTGCCGAGCAGGGAGCCCGATGTGGGACTCGATCCCAGGACCCTGGGATCATGACCTGAGCCGAAGGCAGACGCTTAACGACTGAGCCACCCAGGCACCCTTGAATCCTTATTATGTTTAGGCAGCAAAGACCCCAGACTCAAAAGCTCAATTTTGATTGATCTCAATCAATACTGGCCAATTAGTTTTCCTTTGTCAGTGTTTGATCTAGAGAGGAGTACGTGGCCCAGCTCAGGCCAATTAGATGTAATAGGTACCAGCTAGAGGGCTTGTAGGAAAAATTTTCCTAACTAAAAGAAAAGGCCAATGAGAATGGGGCTTCTTTTTTCCTCCCCATCCCCATTCTTCTTAGCTGAGGTTCTGTCATGTGAGAATATGACGTTAGAGCTACTGCAACCATTTTGAAACCATGAAGGAAAAGCCAAAAAAAAGTACCAATTGACTTTTCTGATATTATTTAGTGGCTGGACTAAAAAATGTACATCCAGATTTCATGCAACATGAAATAATCAAGTGCATTTGATATCTACATCATTGCAAATTAGGTACACTGAAACATACAGTCAAACATATGAAATGATTCACTTAGTGATAATTAATGGCTCCCTCCTCTGTATTCTTTCAGTGTCTTATTTATTTAACTACTTCTTAACTTGCCTTCAGCACAATGTGTGTATATGTGCGTGTTCTTTGCTAGACTGTAAACTTTCTTTAACGAATTATTTTTGGCTTTTCCACAACTAAACCAGTTTCTCTCTTAGTTGGGAGTCTCTCCCATCTCATAAAATGACCACTCATCCACCCAGAGCTACAACTCCAAAACATCAGAATGATTCTTGATTACTCAGTTTCCCTCCCATCCACAGCCAATCTATCTGCAAAACCTGTCAGTGTCTAATATCTATTTCCATGGTCACTCAGCCCAAACCACCATCATCTCTGGCCTTGGTTATGGGCAATCAACTCCTAATGATGGTTAGGTCTAACTATCCCCCTCTGTGAGTCTTTCTCAACAAGGCGGTCAGAGTAACTTTTGAAATAATAAATTAAATCATATACCCTCTTACTCCTAAAATCTCTCTGATAGATTCCCATTGTATTTAACATAAAATGCAAAGTCCTTGCCTAAGGAACAAGGCTCTAATATTCTCTCATTACCACATTCCATATCCTCTAGTCACATGGGCCTCCTTCTTGTTCCTCAAACCACAGAGCCTTTTCCTGTCACAGTGAGTTTGAACTTGCTCTTCTGTCTGAACCACTTTCAGCAGTGGCTTCTCAAATAGCTGTCTCTTCATTACACAAGTCTCACCTCAAGTGGCACCTTTTCAGAACATTGCCCCTTGGTCAGCCCATGTATAATAAGAATCCCTATTCCTCTCTAACCATGACTTTACCTTAATTATTTTATAGCTCTAGATGCAGATGATCTAATATTACATTGTTCCTTTTGCTTTTATTTGTTGTTTTCTGTCTCGCCCAATTAGAATGAAAGATCCATGAGATAAGAAAGTTTTCCTGTCTCATTCATAATACCATATCCCAGCACTTAAAATGGTACATAATAGCTGCTTACCAAACACTAGTTGAATGAATAAAACTTTGTGTGCTTTTTCTCCTCCTTGCCTACTCCAGTGCTCAACATACTTATATTTCATGGCTACTCAATAAATATCTATTTGCTCAAGATAGGTATATTGAACATTTTGTATGCAAAGCTTTGTGTAAGGCACTGAGTATATAGTGGTGAAGAAGAAAGAGAATTAGAATTCTTGTTTCCTTCCAGTTGTGCTGCAAAATATTTAGGAAAATTCTTTGCCTACCCTCTGTAAGTTGAAGGACCTTGATTTCTGCTGATTTCCAAGGTGTGAATGTAGTTCAAACCCAGAACAGCCTTAATTTTTATGCTTAAAATACATGTACTTTTTTTTTCAATGTCAAATGAATCACTACATTTTCAACACTTGATGATCCTTATTATCGTGAAATATTCTGCAATTAACAAAAATATTTAGACAACATTCATTTGTAGAATCATAATATAAAGTATTCTCTGTTTGAAAATGAAATCTTGCCTAAGGCTAGTTCTTACCAGGAGTTCTGTGCTTCCACATTACATATGCATTAATAGTTTGTCTGAACTCGACAACAATTTTTAATTTTTCCTTGGCAATGCAAGTGTTTCTCTTACATTCATAAATCTCAATGATCTTTTCTGGTTGCTGATCTCAAGTCCACAGACTTTCATCTCTTTTTTTTTTTTTTTTTAATTTATTTGACAGAGACAGTGAGAACAGGAACACAAGCAGGGGGCATGGGAAAGGAGGAATCAGGCCCCCCGCGGAGCGGGGAGCCCGATGCGGGGCTCGATCCCAGGACCCCGGGGATCATGACCTGAGCCGAAGGCAGACGCTTAACGACTGAGCCACCCAGGCGCCCTGACTCTCATCTCTTTTTAACACTGCTTTTTGTTACAACTCCTATTAACTCCTTACTTCCAAGAGAGTTGTTGCTTTCAACTAACTGCTCTTTTCCAATAAAGATCACTTTCCTCTGAGAAAAGTAGGAACTGTATATGGAATGAGCAATAGTGCTAATTTCTTTTCAAATAATCCAATGATTGAGCTATGACTATAAATGATAGTAGAAAACCCAAGAAATATACAAAGAAAGGGAAGCAATCTCATTTTATTATTCTTATCCCTCAGATTCAGTATTATCTACAGTTCAGTATTTTAAAAAAAGCTGACTACACTGAATTAAAAGTTTCATCTGTAAATCAATTCAGAGGATTCTTGAAAAGTCAACTTAAGATGATTTATATTCAAGGGTGGAGAGAGATTAGGGTAATGCATAAATAAAATAAATATATTTATAATATAAAAAGCAAAAAGAGAACAGATTTATAGTGGTGATTAATAATGAAAAAGTGGCAGAAGTATCATAAAAAAACCCATCACAGCCATCCAAGAAAAAAATCAACAAATACTGGGGACACTAGTTGTTCTGAATATCTGAAAATAATGGGAGAGAAAGTTGGAAAGCTACAGATATAGGCATTAGAAACAGCAGTCTCAAAGGCACCAGCAGTCCTTGCAAACTGTGAATAAAACCTATGGACAACAGGAAGGAAGCTTATATAGAGCTTAACCAATGTCAGAGGTTAGGTAAGTAAATTTGACAATGAAACTGAGGATGAACAAGTTTCAGATAGTTGTGGAATGTGGTTATTTGAAAAGCATAAATCAATCACACATTTTCCAAACTAAATAACTTGAAGTTGTAGGAAGAATAGCAGAGCAGGATATTGGATTTGGATTCAGTGTAGACTTGTATTAGTAAACTCCTACTCATCCTTCAAAACCCAGCTCAGATACATCATCTCCTTTGAAACTTTTTGTGATAGATTAGACTGTTGCTCCTAGATCTTTAATCATACATCCATTATAGAATTTCCATCCCTGGATTGCTCATGTGACTTGGCAATACTTCTCACTGGCATGGGTAGGGTAATTTCCTTGCCCCATCAATGTGGAGCTTGGCCATTAGATTTCCTTTGGCCAGTGCAATGGGATGGGAGCAGCATCTTTAAACATACTTTTATGATTTGGCTTAGCCTCTTGCATGAGTGTGATTTGCCATGAAAAGAGCACACCTCAGTCATCACTCTTCAGCCAGGTCTAAGATGAAGATACATGTGACAGACATGACCCTGATGGGAAGCCTGGAGTCCAGCCTGGCCCAAACATAGCAAGCCAAGATCAGCTGAACTTGCAGAACTATGAGCAGGAAAGTTACTCTTTGCTTCTGTAAGCCACTAAAATTTTAAAATTTTTTAGTAGGTCGAAAAATTAACTACTTCATCTTTCCAACACTCTCACATACAGAATTTTTATTCCCTGTAATGTGTTCCTGCGGTACTCTGAATCTACATCCATTACAGTATCTATCACACAGTGATAAACTCTTGTGTTCAAATATCTGTGTCTCCTAAAACACTGTAAGCGACCTTACTCTAAGGACCTGCCTTTTTGGTGTTTTTATTTCATTGCTCTCAAACTAATTAGCCAAAGCAGACAACTGTGTGTTTGCAATAGAGCTGATTTCTACTTGTGAATATTCAAAGGAAAGAACAGCAAACATATTTGTAAGACAAATCCAGTCTGAGATGTTCTGAAGCATCCGTATCTTATCTATCACATATTACTTTATTTCAAGCTTTTTAAAATCTCCATTTCAAAGAAAAAAAAAACACAGAGAAGAGTTAAATAAATCATGTGGTATTGCAAAAAAAAATATTTGCATGGCATTCATAAAATTAGTACTGTCAGTTTAAATGCTAAGTCAATCCTAACTCATTCTCATTTATTGGAACCTATTAAAAAGCTAACGATTACTCTATTCCGGCTCTATTTTGGCATAACATATTTTTATGTTGCTGAATAAATTCTATTTAGACATTAGTTCATATGAGCTATTTTTGAATAGATAAAAAGCAATGAAACCAGTTCTCAACTGAGAAGCTTAAATTACCCACACAACTGAGTAGCTGTGGATGTAAATACATGTTTAGATGAAAATGTGGAATTTGTCTATATCATTTAGGAACCCAATTTTAGACTGAATTCTGAACGTATGGTTTAAAAAATTATAATAGAATTTGATTTATAACAAAGTGAATAAACTGAAAGTCACAAAACTCTTAAGCCCCAAATTGTCAAGTATGGTAATTTCTAGTTTCAAACTTGACTCCATTAGGCTATCAGATAGGACTCCTGTTTGTTAGCATTGTAAGACAATATAATATTTATATACATAGGACAGTTCCAATACATCATCCAATGAGGCACCCTTAATTTTTGTTAAATAGCAATGGGCACTGTGCTATACCAAGATGTCCCCCTTAGAACTGTAGGCTTTTCGTCTGGGAGTTGCCCTTAGCTGAAGAGGACCTCCTCATTCAAGATCACATACCCCTTCTCTGTGGCAACCTACATCCAATGACTGCCTGATGCTGGCATATAAAATTAGACCCCAAAACCTCAAACTGGCACAACTCTGAAGGACTATCTTTAGAGTTTAGAGTTCCAGTGGAGTCAGTTGGAAATCTCCGTTGAGATTGTATCAGAGCTCAACCTCTCCCTCTGCCTAGTGGTGCTATCTTCACTCTCCCATAGTTGCTGATCCCAAGTACACTTCCTAATAAACTTCTCAGTGTCTCTGTCCTGGGAACCTGGACTACAACACAAACCGTGTCTAATAAATGCAACTCAACAACATTCACAGAAGTGAATTGAATCACCCTTAATTGAACTTGGAGTTAGAAAAAAGCCCTCCAGGAACTCATAGTTTTAATGAAGAAACAGATATGTAAACACATAGCTATCATATAATGAGGAAAGAGCTAGAAAAGAGATGAACTAATCACTACCCCATTTTAATTATTACCTATGGAAGCACTATCGACTGCCCCATATATGATGTGTCAGTTAAAGCCATAGTACAAGTTCTGGCTAATGAAATGAAAGCAGAAATGACATGTTCCAGGTCTAGGTAGAAGCAATTTTGAAGTAGAGGTTCATTTCCCACCTCTCTTTCTCTGTAACGGCAAATTGGAAGGCCCAAATTGAGATTTTGGCATTATGAGATAGAAGTAGCCTGATCATTGGAGTCACCAGCACTGCCTCACGGTGGCCTTTTGGTAGAAGGAAAAACAGAAAACTCTCTGATGTGTAAAGCCTCAGGTTCAGCGAATTTGATAGTGTAGCATAACCTAGCCCATTCCGAATAACACATGGCTGTTTATCTGTGCCCATTTGACAAGGAAGATAAGAATTAGAGGAAATTTCCCAGATCTATGATAATTAAACTGAGCACTGAATACTTGGTAATTCGTTTCTATGTGAGGAAAAGTTTTTTTGTTTTTGTTTTTTTTTTCTTTAGAAAGAGGAAATAGACCGAAGACCTAATCAGAACTGGTGGGTCAGGAAGCAACAAGTTGCCATGAGTTTTTAAGAGTTTGAACTCTTAACCCAGGCTGGAAGACTTCCATCTGTCAAAACTGTGAAAATGTATGCAGTTTTTGTGCGTAGGCACACTTTTCTGGAATAAGTAAGCAGAGCTTAGAGCACAGTTTAGGTGAAATCCAAAGGCAAGGAAGGGGGGGGGGGGGGGGGAGAGAGAAAAATGGCTGAAATGAGGCCAGGAGGCTGAAATTTATAAGGGACTTCACAAGTCCACTAAAGGAGTTTGGATTTATTTTAACCTCAGCAGTTTATTAAACTGAAGGTAGTACTGTGCAATTTCTTCTTACCCAATTCATTTTCTTAATTTACTGATCAGTCCAAAGTAGGGAAAATATCTCCTAGGACTCTTAGGACAAAGTCTAATTTTAACTTGGACCTTGAGGCTCTCTAGGATCTGGGTCTTGCTAACTTCTCCAATTACAGTAGTTGGTGCCTGAACCTTAAAGATGTACTAAATGAATTTGAATACTTACTCTACCAATAGCTGGCTGTGCATCACTGTCATTATCTGCAAAATAAGGATAATACTACTACTTACTTGGAAAGTTTGTAAGGAAAATTAAATGAACAAATCAATGTAAACTATTTGTATTTTAAAAAGTGCTTGCCACATAGTACAATCTCAAAATGTTGAGTGTTTTCTATGCTGATCCCTCCCCCAACCATCCAGTCTCTGGGATAATGCCTATTCATCCTTCAGATTCATAGGGTGGATGTTACTTTCTTCCCAGAAGGTTACAGTGGTCCTCCAAAACTAAGTTAGGTGATTGCCCGTGCCTTTCCACAATACCTTAGACTTTTGAACAGACTGTCCTATAATGTAATCATATCTTTACTTATGTATATCTGTACACGAACTCTGAGAAAAGGGACATTACTGAAGAATTTTTAGTAGAGGAATGACAGGGTATGCATGTATCTAAGGAATCAGTCTGGCTGCTATACTGAGAGTAGATTCCCTGGGAGTAAGTCCCTAGAGCTGGCATGACCTGTCAGGAAGCAGCTGCAGAGATCTAGGTGAGAGACAATGAAGACGTGGACCGGGGTAGCTGTGGTGGTAATTGTGATATATGGTTGGCTTCTGGATATATTTTGAAAGTGAAGCCACAGTTTTCTGATGGATTGGATGTGCTAGGTGAGAGAAATAGGAGTCAAAAGCAATTCCGTGTTTTTATCCTGGACATCTGGAAGGATGGAGTTGCCATCTACTGATATAGGGAAGACTATGGTGGAACAGCTTTTTGGAAAAAGAAAAAACCAGAAATAAGAGCTTAGTTATAGACTGTTGTATCTGGGACATTTATTAGACATTCAGCTGGAGATGATGGGTAGTCAGTTAGATATGTGAGAATGGATTTCAATAGAGAAGTACCTGGGAGATGTAAATTTGAGGGAAGTTATCACTACATAGATGATCTTTAAAGTTTTCAGATCAGATGAGTGAGTGTAGGACACAAGAGGACCAAAGCCCAAGCATTGTAGACCTCTGACATTTAAGAGGTCAGGGAGACAGAGAATGATCTAGACTGTAATAGAGCAATAAGCAAGGGGAGGAAACAGCACATGGTGGTCTCAAAATCAAGTAAAGAGAGAATTTTGAGGAAGAGCCTGTTTCTTTCTTTCTTTCTTCTTCTTTTTTTTTAAGATGGGAGAATCAGGGATGACCCAATAAAGAGCAAGGATTGATGATGTCAGAAAGAGGGTGAGAGTTGTTGCAGTGCTTTCCATGGGTAGGCAAGAGAAGATAAACTCTGACACATAAGTGGCATGGCTGAATTTAGGCAGGAGTATGGGAAGTTCACCTCTGGTGATAAAACAGGAAAGCCCAATCACGGATATGAGGCTGGCAGGTGGGAAAAGTTGGCGGCGGGGGGGAAGGGGGCACAGGGGGGTGGAATCTGAAGTTTCCCCTCCTTCTTTCTTTCAGGTTTTTAGTCATCAGCCGAGCCTCAGTTTCACACTATATAAAACTAAGATATTAGATTCAGCATATTTCCGTGATTCTGTAAATGGGTAATAATTTCAAAAGCACACACTCAAAAAGATTCAAGAGCTCACTATCAACTCTGCATATTTGATTAGCAGGAATGAGCTTATAAAGCACAGTTATTACTATTATTATATTCTGAGAAAAAGAAAAATGTCCCATATTTTATTATATTTTGCTAGCATGATATACCCACAGTTTCTGGCACATTTATGATTTCTAGAGGAACAAGTGCAGAAACTGTCTTGGAGACTGACATAGCCCATCTGCTTTAAAAGAGCTTGTATATAAAATGCCATATTTTCTCTGAACATCCTCTTACACTGAAGCAGATTTTAAAAGTTAGTAGTATTAAGAAATGATCTTTTGAAGTATTCACCTATGTAGAATCATGAGAAGCTTTCTTTAAACAAAATTAGTTTGATTGTAGAAAGCTGGTTAGTTCAAATTTTCTCCCCTAATGCAGGATCATTAGTGCTTAGCTAATGACGCATACCTATTTTGCCTTTAATAATGAGCTAAAAAGTTAATTTATAGTAACACAAGAAAATAGAAAGGAATGCAACCTCTATTCCAAGAGGATATGCTTTCCATTTCAAAATGCTGGTGTTCCAGACACAGGCTCCAATTAGGAACTGAAGCAACTAGAGACAAATACAAGGGATTTTCAAAAATTATCATACAAGTATAGTGTATGAGGAAAAAAACTGCTGCTTTAAAATGTAATGGGTTTTTGTAGTTGTTGAAATTTTGATATTCAGTGTTTTTAATATTCCAGGTAAAAGAGTCTCATGACTTCTATGCAGATGAACTGTCTGCATTTCAATTTAAAGTAATGATGTGAGCAATTTCACTTCATTACTTCCAGCTCCAATATGTTCATAGTGTCCATGTTAATGTCTACCAACAAAACACGAAAAGAACAAAGGCTTCTAATTTGTGTAATGGGCTTGAGTGAGATGGTAGCTTTCACCTCATGGATGAACACACTAAGTGAAAAAAAAAAATTGGAACCCAGAGTCATATGGTATGTCAACATCACATGCCATTCTCAAGCAAATATACTGAAGAGAAGTAAAATCCTTTTCATTATACAAAGAGTGTCTTGTCAATATGCAGTTACTAGGAAAACCCATTCATGTTGCATATTTGCTATGTCAATAGGTCACATATTTCTATCTTACTGAGTCTCACTATTTTTTCATATGAATATACTGTGCAGAAGCACAGTAAAGTTGAAATTTCTAATCTTTCAAATCCAATTTGTGGTCCTTTTCTAAATAATACCAACTGAATCTGCTCAGGCTAAATGCTATAATGAGTTGTGTGAAGGGAGCTAAGTAGACCAAATGCCTGCAATTGGTAGAGTAGTATATAGATTCATACAGTGTAATCTGCTAAGGCATTTTACTAAGTATTGGGTACAGTTTTCAGGCACTTCAAAGCTTAACACCCAAATGTGCATTCCAGCAGATAAACAAAACACAGATGACTGCCCATCTTGTCTTCTGATCTCACTGTGTATTTTTTCCATGATGATAAGTCAGCTATTTGAATTTGTAGTATATTTGTATTTGTTCTTTTCTATCAAAAGTATGTTCTCTTTCCAGATTCAGAAATTGCAGCATGTATTGTAAATTACTTTAAAACAGGATGATTCAAGGTTTGTTGTAGGTAATTCCAGCCATCACCTAAAACATAGCAAGTATATCTGAATATAATAACAACAGCAAGATGATAGAAAGCTGGTTCAGGCAAGTATTTCTTTCAGTAACTTTCATGCTAACCAGATCATGTTTCCAAATATTTCCTTTGTTTGAAGAATGTAATAGACATGACTTAAATATTTTGTATACCATATTAAATAAGTTGTGTCTTTATGAACACACATACAAAGATATAAAAGGGAAAGTTCTGTCTAAGCCTACAGTCGTTTTTTTTTTTTTTAAGATTTTATTTATTTACTTGAGAGAGAGAAAGCATGAGGGGGCAGGGTCAGAGGGAGAGGGAGAAGCAGACTCCCCACTGAGCAGTGAGCCGGATGCGGGGCTCAATCCCAGGACCCTGAGATCATGACCTGAGCTGAAGGCAGATACTTAAGCAACTGAGTCACCCAGGGCCCCTAAGCCCATAGTCTTAAATTGCATAGTTAAATTAGATTCATTGGGCATTGCCTATTTATTTATTTATTTGAGAACACCAGCACATGAGTGGGGGCAGGCAGAGGGAGAGGGAGAATCTCAAGCAGGCTCCAGGCCCAGCACAGAGGTCAATGTGGGGCTCAATCCCACAATTCCAAGATCATGACCTGAGCTGAAATCAGAGTCTGATGCTCTACTAACTGGGCCACTCAGGAGCCCCAAGGCACTGCCTATTTAAAACCAATACTGACTGAGATTTCATTTTTTTTTGATGGATGCATAATATTCCATTATATGAAATCTTACCATTTGCAACAATGTGATGGAACTAGAGGGTGTTACGCTAAGTGAAATAAGTCAATCAGAGAAAGACAATTAACATATGATCTCACCGATATATGGAATTTGAGAAACAAGGCAAAGGATCATAGGGGAAGGGAGGGGAAAATGAAACAAGATGAAACCAGAGAGGGAAACAAAACAAAGAGACTCTTAATCTCAGGAAACAAACTGAGGGTTGCTGGAGTGGAGGGGGTTGGGAGGGATGGGGTGGCTGGGTGATGGACACTGGGGAGGGTATGTGCTATGGTGAGCACTGTGGATTGTGTAAGACTGTTGAATCACAGACCTGTACCCCTGAAACAAATAATACATTATATGTTAATAATAAAAAATAAATAAATAAATAAAACCAATACTGTCCTTTAAATCCTTAAATAGTATGTGTGTACTTGGAAACAGATAATCGGATAAGTTGCTGGTGGTGGTGTTTCTATAGGATGTCAGAACATCTGCATATAAGTGAAAAAAAATTGGTGAATATGTCAAACTATTTCTCCACTCGACTCATGCAATCACTATTTCATTTTCAGATTCATTCATTCATTCAAACAACATTTATTGAGTGATTATCATTCTCCATGACTAAAACTAGAGAGTGCAACAAAATAAAGTCTGGCTTCATGGAGTTTACATGAAAGGAGACTGGAGGAAGACAGCACAAAGTTTCAATATCAAAGGTATTTATGATTGCAATGGGCATTAACCAAAACACTAAGTTAGTGTTTGAGTGGTATAACTGGCAAAATCACAAATCATCCTTTTGTATACACTAACACAGAAAGCTAATGATTTGATCAGTACATTTTACTTTTTAGTAAGGCTTCCTTTTTAAATATATTATGTAAAAGTATTTTTAAAACTAAAACACACAAAGAGCTCTACAGTTCAATAATAAGTAAACACGCAGCGCAGAAGGGGGAAATGGGCAAAATATCTGAATTGACATTTTATCAAAAGAAGATACATAAATGGCAAATAAGCATATGAGAAGATTTGCAGTATTATTTGTCATTATAAGTGAAAACTTATTTTATTTCTTTTTAAATATTTTATTTATTTGACAGAGAGAAAGAAAGAGAGGGAGGGAACACAAGCAGGGGGCGTGGGAGAGGGAGAAGCAGGCTTCCCGCGGAGCAGGGAGCCCGATGCGGGGCTTGATCCTGGGACTCCAGGATCATGACCTAAGCTGAAGGCAGACGCTCAACGACTGAGCCACCCAGGTGCCCCTAGATATGAAAATTTCAACAAGATACAAGTACACCCCTATCTGAATGGCTAAAATCTAAGAAAAAGTGACTATGCCAATTGCTGGTGAAGAGGTAGAGCAACAGAAACTCTCACTGAGTGAATGCACAATGGTACAGTCACTTTGGAAGACAGGCAGCTTTTTACACGTTGAACATAGTCTTACTGTGCAATCTGGCAAACTGCAACACTAGGTATTTATCAAAGTGATTTGAAAACCTCTATCCACATAAGAGCCTGCATGAGGATACTGAGAGCAGTTTTATTCATAACCACAAAAAAACTGGACAATCAAGATGTCCTTGAAGAGGTGAGTGGATAAACAAATTTGTATATCCTGACAACGGAATATTTTTCTGTGATAAGTAAGGAATGACCCATCTAGTCATTTAAAAATATGGATAATCTTAAATGTATATTGCTAAGTGAAAGAAGCCAGTCTGAGAAGGCTACATATGATTCTACATGATATTCTGTCAAGGCCAAATTAGAAATATGATAAAAAAGATCAGTGTTGCAAGGCATTCAGTAAGTGGAGAGAAACTTGACCACGTAAGGCACAAGGGATTTTTGTCAAGGCAATAAAACCATTCTGTATGATCCTGTATCCATTTGTCGAAATCTGGAGATCTTTACAGCACAAAGAGTGAACCTTAATGTATGCAAATTAAAAACATATAATTGAGGAGGTTGGGGGATTCAAAAATAGAATGCAGAATGTGGCAAGATAAACCAACTGTATTACAAATGAATGAAATGATCTCTTTGAAGGGTGTGATACAAAAAGGTCCTGACCTAAATAACTTCAGAACTGAGTGGAATAAAACTCAAGTGGCTAAATCTGTGTCCCAATGGAGTATGAGTTTCAAAATTCTGAAAACACTACAAATGTATATTGGAACTAAACCATGAAGTAGACGGACGACAGATAGCGGGAGCCAGGTTTTTCACTGTTGTGAGTGGGGAGGGAGTTACACATATATGAGGGGAGAAGGCTGGAATGATCCCTTTGGTGATGGATTAGAGTTGGAGGCATCAGTGTGAAATACATGTTTAACTTTAGATACAGATGGCTACATATGGAATATTTATAAATGTGTGTACATACACAGGTTATAATGCTCCCATATATTATGTTGCTCTATCAACTGAGAGGGCCTTGTACCAAGAATATCTCAGTAGTAAGGAGCACACCTATTGCTCAGATCTTAGTTTCTAATACCATTCTCAAACAAAAGGAACCAAGGATCCTTGGAGAAACAACTGCTTCTAGGACTGATATAGGAAGTATTCAAGTATTTGTATGACCAGAACTTAAGGTAAGTACTCAAAATTTTTTTCTCTTAATTAATAAAGCTGTGTCAAAGGGATAGAGCCTTGTAAAAGAGTTCTCAATGGCCAGAGCTGGAAAAATTTGAGCAACAATATAAATAAAATAATATTGGATTATAAATTGAAGTATTAAATAAATAATAATAAATAATACATAAACAATAACCAAGAGTCCATGATGATATGTCACTGAATAAATAAACAAAAGGGAGAATAGACAAATATTCCTTATAGAATAATTCCAAATAATTTATGTAGGTACCCCATCCTTAAGAAGTAGAATATGACTTGGCTCTCCTTATATGTGGGCTACAAATAGTAACTTCCTTCCAAAGAGTAAAATATGGAAAGGAGGAAATAAAAACTTAAAAATGGAGAAATCTGACAAATACTATCCCAGCCAGGTGATCAAGATGACAGTAGTGATTTTAGATTGATAGTGTGTTCCTTTGATATGGTCTGATGAGAATGGCACCTTATCTCTGTGGTTTTCCTCCCCAAATCCCCTAACTATAGTCTAATTGTAAGGAAAACATTAGACCAATTCCAAAAGGGGGTACACTACAAAATACCTGATCAGTACTCCTCAAAACTGTCAAGGTCATCAAAAACAAAGAAAGTCTGAATGACTGTCATAGTCAAGAGGACCCTAAGGATAATATGACAGATACATGTGATGCAATATTCTGGATAGGCTCCTGGAACAGAAAAAGGACGTTAGGTAAAAACTAAGGAAATCAGAGTAAAGTACGGTCTTCAGTTAACAATAATAAAAAAATTTTTTTTCCACTTTACTTTCAACGGACTCATCTCTACCCTTCCCTCTCTCATCTCTCTTGCGTCACAAGAATACAAATAGCTGTATAATCACAGATACCAGAACTCCCAGGGAACTGAGATTTTTCAGGAAATTGATTATTCTTCAGAGGATGAGTTCTTAATGATAATACTAAAAAAATTCCCTACCCTTTCAACATGATTTAATCTTCTCTTGATGGTTCAGAGGCTTTAGGGATAACAATTGTTGAATGACTTACAAGAACTCTTTTAGGGCCCATTATCCTAACTCCAAATACTTCTAAGAAGGAGGCAACATCCCTTTTTAAAAAGCACGTATACATAACAGTGTGCCTGGGTGGCTTAGTCGGATAAGTGTCTGACTCTCGATCTCAGCTCAGGTCATGATCTCAGGGTCACAGGATCAAACCCCACATCAGGCTCAGTTCTGGGCGCAGAGCCTGCTTAAGATTCTCTCTTTCCCTTTCCCTCTGCCCCTCCCCCTCCATTTGCGCGCCCACTCTTTCTCTTAAAAAAAGAAAACTACACCTAAGCAAAGGTACTATTCTCTTCCGTGAGCACTGAATTTGATGTGTCGTTAGCTTAGCACAGTCTCTTCTATTTGGTTTCATATTATGATTCCTTCTCACTCTTGGGCTCTGTGTGTAACTACCTGGCCTTCCCTGAAAATTCCTATGATGCTGCGTCTTACAACTGCTCCTTGCCTCTATGTGTTGCAAACACAGCAGGGGACATAAAGTCTCAGGCCCTTGGGATACCCCAGTGGAAGGCTTGGTAACTCCAGACCCCCACCTGTCCTGGAAAGGGCAGTATCTATACCTCTGCACTGGCTGTTTTTTCTTTCCGGGAAGATTTCATTTAAGATAACCTACATGGCATGGTCCCTGCTCAAATACTTCTTGATGACTTTATATAAAATAACATCACCTACTGACTGTCTAACCCCTTTCCCTGATCTATTTTTTAAAGCACTTATTGCCACCGAATTCACATACTCACTTGTTTACTTGCTTATTGTCTGTCTTCCCCATTTCAATGAAGTTCAGTGGAGGCAGAAACCATTGCATTCCTGTTCCTTGCTCTAAACCCCATGCTAACAGAAGTGCCCCGTCAGTGAATATTGATTGAATAAATGAAGATTTAACTTTCTAGGGTCAGGGTGTTCCTGTATGTTTCTGAAAAATTTTTGGAAATCTCTTCGCCTAATCAACTTCCTCTACTCTCACAGTAGTTACAATCATTGATAAATAAATAATAAACCCTGACTGAGGGTCTGTAATGATCTCAGATGAGGAAGTATCTGAACTGTGTGCAAGGACTTTATGACATCAATGCTGGCCACTCAGAGGCCTTAAAGTTTCCTTGGCCATATTCTGGAGATTTTATGTAAAGCTGCCAAATTGTTATGCTATGAATACAATAGTTAACTGTTACTTTAATTTAATCCTGAACAAAACCTGTGTAGTACAGGAAGTATTCTTGGGGAAAAAAAAATGCAATACATTCCCAAACCAAAGAGATGCTATTTAAAATTTTTAAGTATTACTTAAAAAAAAAAAAAATCACACATCCATGCCTCTCCTCTTTAGAGAGCGTAACCAAGAGAGGATTAGATTAATATTGACAAATGCCACTAATTTTATTTCCTGCAAACATTTTCAAATCATGAGTAATATGCTGCTATCTACAGAAACCACAAGATAACAGATTTTTTTTCTCAAGGCCACATTGCCCCTACAAAAATAGTTTTAACAGGCTAAACTGTCATTCAATTTAGAGTAGTGCAAAATGCATTTCCCTTTGGCAATAAGCAATTTTTTCATTAATAGCCAAGACTGATCACTGTGAAGTTCCTTTATCTTTTTATACAGTGCTGTGCAGCTCAAGGTAGTATCACAAGGTCAGAATGAATATAAAACCCATCTTTATTCAAAATACATTAACAAAGACAGTAGGAACATTCTGTGCATAGCCCAACAATGAAACACACCAAAATGTCAGAACTGCTTTAGTTATGTGAGAGTACCAATTGTTCTTAACACAAATCAAATGTGTAACAAAAGAAATAAAATTACTTTTAGCTTCTTCACACACCTACTTATCTTACAAAATTTAAATTTTCAGGGGGCTTGAACTCCCAGTTTTATCCTCTCTTCTTTCCTGTCTAGGTTTGAAGATGGTTTTTCTCACATCTTTCCTTTTGGAAGGGCCCCCATTTGGCCATTCTCGTGAATGTTACTCCATTCTCATGACAGTGGGTCACATTAACAGTGAATATTTCCTTAGCTGAATTCCTGCTGGTTGGATTGTCTCGTTCTATTTATAATGGAAAAATGACAATAAAAAAATAAAATGTATCCAGGCAGCATCCTCTTTAACTTCAGCTGCTCAGTCTCTCCTATGGGGACGAAGTGACCCAGGATGACAGTGTTTCTATTGATTAATTACTTGTAGGGGTCATCTTTACATAGTCAGATTTGGAATGGGGGTCTCATGAACTCAAAGAATGTTTATAAGCATGCTAACAGTATAAATTCCAGCTCACACAGAAAGGAGAGTAGAAAATGAAGTAAAGTGGTCATATAGAAATACACATTAGCACAAAAATATGAAATGCACATAACTAGGGTTAATATCTGAAGCAGAATTACACTAAGAAAATTAATTTTTATTTAGGACTTGTTGTCCACTATCACAGAAGTAGTTTACTGTCCATACAAATTTATGCTACATTGCCATGTTGATTGAGAGACAGTGGCCCAGACAGGGACCATTATTAGTAGGCTGCCCCTCCCCTTGTACCATATTCCCAAAGATATGGTGGTCAACAATGGAAAAAGAAATAATATAGATCTTCTAAGAAGGTTTTAAGGAGCAGGTGGAGCTTCTGTTCACTGGTATATATAGACACACCTCATTTTATTGTGCTTTGTAGATGCTGTTTTTTGGTTTTAATAAATTGAAGGTTTGTGGCAACCCTGCATTGAACAAGTCTGTTGGAACCATTTCTCTACCGAGATTTACTCATGTCTCTATGTCACATTTTGGTAATTCTTGCTACATTTCCAGCTTTTTCATCATTATTATATTTGTTGTAGTGATCTATGATTGGGATCTTTGATGTTACCATTGTAATTGTTTTGAGGTACCCCGAACTGCCTCCGTTATAAGACGGCAAACCTAATCAGATAAATGTTATATGTCTTCTGACGGCTCCACTTGCCGACCATTCCCCTCTCTCTCTCCCTCTCCTTAGGCCTCCCTATTCTGTGAGACATAACAATATTGAAATTAGTCCAATTAATAACCCAATAACAGTCTCTAAGTGTTCAAGTGAAAGGAAGAGTTACATATCTCTCATTTTAAACCAAAAGCTAGAAATGATTAAACTTAGTGAAGAAGGCATATCAAAAACCAAGATAGGCTGAAAGCTAGACCTCTTACACCAAACAGCCAAGTTGTGAATGCAAAAGTTCTTGAAGGAAATTAAAAGTGCTAATCCAGTAAACATACAAATGATAAGATAGTGAAACATCTTTATTGCTGATATGGAGAAAGTTTTAGAGGTCTAGATCGAAGATCAAAACAGCTACAACATTCCCTGAAGCCTAACCTTAATCTAGAACAAGGCCCTAACTCTCTTCAGTTCAGTGAAGGCTGAGAGTGGTGAGGAAGCTACAGGAGAAAAGTTGGAAGCTAGTAAAGGCTGGCTCGTGAGACTTAAGGAAAGAAGTCATCTCCGCAACATAAAAGTGCAAAGTGAAGCTGCAAGTGCTGATATAGAAGCTGCAGCAAGTTATTCAGAAGATCTAGCTAAGCTCATTCATGAAGGTGGCTACATAAACAATAATTTTCAATGTAGACAAAACACCCTTATGTTAGAAGAAGATGCCACCTGGGCCTTTCATAGCTAGGGAGGAGAAGTCAATGCCTGGATTCAAAGCCTCAAAGGACAGGCGGACTGTTTTGTTAGGGGCTAATGCAGCTGATGACTTGAACTTGAAGCCAATGCTCATTTACCTACCATTCCAAAAGTCCTAGGGATCTCAAGAATTATGCTAAATCCCTCTTCCTGTGCTCTATAAATGGAAAACAAAACCTGTGTGACAGCACATCTGTTTACAGCATGGTTGACTGAATATTTTAAGCCCATTGTTGAGACCCGCTGCTCAGGAAAAAGATTCCTTTCAAAATATTACCACTTGTTGACAATTCACCTGGTCACCCAAGAGCTCTGATGGAGATGTACAATGAGATTAATGTTGGTTTCATTCCTGCTAAGATAACAAACCATTCTACAGCTCATAAATCAAGGAGTAGTTTCAATTTTCAAGTCTTATTATTTAAAAAAATATATTTCATAAGGCTATAGCTGCCATAGATAGTGATTCCTCTGATGAATCTGGGCAAAATACATTGAAAACCTTCTGGAAAATGTTCATCATGCTAGATGACATTAAAAACATTTATGATTCATAAGAAATCAAAATATCAACATTAACTCCATTTCAAAGGAATTTGGAAGAAGTTGATTCCAAATCTCGTGGATGATTTTGACTCTGACCAGACTTCAGTGGAAGAAGTAACTGGGGATGTGGTAGAAATAGCAAGAGAACTAGAACTGGAAGAGGAGTCCGAAGATGAGATCAAATTGCCACTATCTTGTTATAAAACCTCAATGGGTGAGGAGTTGCTTTTTAAGTATGAGCAAAGAAAGTGGTTTCTTGAGGTGGGATCTACTCCTGGTGACTATGCTGTGAAGATTGTAGAGATGACAACAAAGGATTTAGAGTATTATATAAACATAGTTGATAAACCAGCAGCGGAGTTTGAGAGCACTGACTCCAATTTTGAAACAGCTTCTACTGTGGGTATAATGCTTTTAAACAAAATCACATGCTACAGAGAAATCATTCATGACAGGAAGAGTCAATTGACATGGCAATCTTCATTGTTGTCTTATTGTAAGAAAATGCCACAGTCACCTCAACCTTCAGCCACCACCACCCTGATCAGTCAGCAGCTGTCTATATTAAGACAAGACCCTCCACCAGCAAAAAGATTTGACTCACTGAAAGCTCAGAAGATGATTAGCATTTTTTAGCAATAAGGTATTTTTAATTAAGATTTTTAATTAAGATATAGACTGCAGTATAGCATAAACACAACTTTCATATACACTGGAAAACTGAAAAATTCATTTGACTTGCTTTATTATGATATTTGCTTTATTGTGGTGGTCTAGTACTGAACCTGCAATATCCTCAAGATATGCCCGTATAAAACATGATAAAGTCCTCAGGGATGATGGGATTATAAAATGGATGGCCCTGGAACCCCCTGAACTACCATGTGAAGAACTGCCAGCCAACCAGAAACACCTTCAGGAGAACATGACCTGAAGGAAAAACACACTTCTACTGCTTTAAGCCATTGTAATTTGGGGTTGGCTTCTTAGAGCTGCTAGTACTAAAATGCACCCTTCTTTCTATATGGTTTAGGATTTCATCCCTGGCCCAGATCTCATCCTTTCTGTTCCTACTATATTCAGGTCTCTGTTCTTCAAAGGAGAATTATGTGACAAGTCCAACTTCTACGGATTTTTCCTTTCCCTGATTTCCTGTGTCTTGTCTATGCCATATACTAATGGTTCCCAAACCTGGAAGGATATTGAACTAACCCTGGGGAATTATTACAAAAACGCTTATGTCCCACTAGACTTCATATGCACTTTTAAAAGCTCTCTATATCATGCGGACATACACCCAGATTTGGGAACTACTGGCATATAAGAAATTTAACGGTTTTCATATTTCATTGTTTCTGTTCTCAGCTTTGTTCGGGAGAGTCAAGGATTTTAAATGAACAAATCTCTACTCTTATTCACCCTTTTGCACAGGTACAAAGAGTTGCCTATGTGTGAAGCAGCTTCACCTCAAATCAATACTTACAAAAACTTTTTTTTTTTTGAGAGAGAGCGAGCTTGCTTGAGGGGCGGGGGCAAAGGGAAAGGGAAAGAAAGAATCTCAAGCAGGCTCTATGCCCAGCGCTGATCGTGATGTGGGGTTCTATCTATCTCATGACCCTGAGATCATGACCTGAGCTGAAATCAAGAGTTGGATACTTAACCAACTGAGCCACCAGGTGCCCCAATACTTGGAAAACTATGGGGGGTGACCACCTGCCTCAGCAAAGGACCCCTCATAAGGTTCCCAAAGGTGAATTTCACAGATACTTCCATCTTAAGACAAATCATCTTATACATACCTTCAAATCGCAAATATCCAAAACATAATTTTATTAATTAAAAGATGGATTGAACTTATTCTCATGTTTACATGTTTGTCTTCTTCTAGTAAGTAATAATCTCCTTAAAGACAGGATTCTATCTTAAACTTTCTAATATAATTTGTGTCTCCCCAGACTTTCCAAGTTTATGGGACTAAGGAGTAGTGTTACTCCTTCCTTCTCCTCTCCTCACTTTTAATGTGAAGCTTTTACCTTCATACAAAATCTCACCCATTAATTTCTGGGAGTCTGTCATGTTGTGTTTTGTATTTCCTTGAGAACTCAAGTTACCAAGGTACTTAACAGTTGAAGGAAGAATCTCCTCTTGGGCACCACAGTGGCATTATTTTTCACTGTAGTATATTATGGAGAACTTGATTGTAACAGCTCTTTCTCTTTCCATAAGTTAAGGCCAGGGCTCTTAAAGGTTGGCCAAAAGATCAATATTTGAGAGATACCCTATAGTCCTCTCTATTTTCCTCTCTATAGGCAATGAACTCCCTCCTTCTAGATCCTTTGCTTCTACTGTCAAAACCACATATGCAAATAAACTTCTGACTACTTTAACTACAGAAGGAGATGAAGCGACACTATGTCATATTGAACACACCAAATGTTAATACATAAATTAAATATAAATTTATCTTGTTAATGCTAGTGATTTTAGTACTGTTATGTCTCCAAGTTATTTATATCATAAACAATTTTTCAAAATTGCATAAGACATGTTTTATAGTAAAGATATTGGTTTATTTAATATGTCTGCTATATATCTATAAGATATGGGTTTAATTTTATAAAATAATAGCTCCTCTATTAAATGTGAATAGAATCCTGTTCACAAATCTAATTCTTGCATTTCTCTATTGGCCATAACCCATATATAACATATGTATACACTCTTAGGGACAGTCATAACAAGGTTACACTTTCTTTTTATTACCTTCAAGTGGGCTATATGTTTAAAGTTATCTTTAAAATATTAATAATTTGATATTTTAATACCAGAGCTTCAATTTTTCTTTGCTCTATGTCCAAATGAATTTCATTCCATGTTGAATTTCTTTGGAGTGTTTCCTATGTCTATGAGACTTATCCTCATTTTCATCAGCTTTATAAGCCTTGAGATAAATTCAAAGCTGCAATGACTGAAATGTAGTTTAAAATTAGGTTAGTTGGTTTCTCATTATAAGTCCCAGGGTCTTCCAAAGTCAAATAATAGTAAAGTTGGCTCCCTTTTCTAAGTTAACAGTCCTGCCAGAGATTTAATAATTCTTTCATAAATAATTCCCCTTTTAGGGAAAAGATTCCTGTTTCACTAGGTTAAAAAAAGATCAAAACAGAAACCATCATTTTTGCCCAAGATCATGAAAGAAAAAGCTCATTTCTAGGCTTCTAGTTACTAGATATTTGTCCCACCATTTTAGTAGGCTGTTACACAGGTGTTGGCATACATATCCCAATTATTTGCATTTATTCAATTAGGAAATAGACATTGGTTCAATGAAGGAGTCTCCCTTGACCAGAAACAACATTTCACCAAGTATCATTTTAAATATTGTCAGCTTCTTCTTATAATGTGGCCATTTACTGATATGTGGCATTTGGCATGTAGCTAAATATTTGTTTCTTCATCTCATATTTACTATGATTCTTAGAGTCAGGATTAATTTTAATAAAAGCTATGAGGTACCTCTCACACTGTCAGATTATAAGATTCTCAATAGGTATTAGTTATTATCGCCTTTCTCCACATTCTAAGAAAGTAATTACATAATTTTATAACTAAAGTGTCTAGATTTTATAACTGAAGTTCAGATCCATTAAAATAGACATTATTTATGCAACTGCACCTGTTGGATTTAAGGATTTTTAGCACATTTTCCACCAGTTTATTTAACTATTGCTCAGCAATTCACTGCTTTCTCAGTCCCTCATCTGACAGCAGAATAGAGAAATCTTCCACTTTGTATTAAACCTATGGAGACTTTCCTTTGTGGTTTAAGAATAGCCTGACATACAGGCTATTTTTAAATGCTCATGTTAGTTAGTATCTGCTCTGGAACATATTAAAAACTTAGCTCTGAAGAGAAAACAACTTAGCAGCTATATCTCATGACTAGCGAGGTTTAGCGGTAGCCACGCATTTTAGTGGAAGTGAAAATAATTATAATCTTCCTCCAAAATGGAGGGACTTATCCTGAACGTGCTGGGTAGATATGCATAAAACCAAAGAATCAATTTCTTCTCAGAAACCTAGAGAATACTTCCAAATGGACAGAGAAAAATATAAAGCTATGAAAAAAAAAAAAAGAAAGAAAAATATAAAGCTATGAATGGATGTTATAAGGAGTCTCATGTCCACCACTGGGTCACCATGAGAATAAAGGGTAGGAGAAAAGTTATAAAATTTCAGCTCCTTGTATGGCCTGCCCCCAAATTTCTCTCTTATGCGGGGCTGTTGGAAAGTGTTATTATACAAAAGTCACATTAGCCAATGCATGTGAAAGTTCTGCAAACTGTGTTCCATATGATTAATTGTTCATAGGACATGGGAAGTTGAAACATGGATAAAAAGATTTTGGTGACCTTAAAAATCTATATAAATTTGAGTAAACATACAAAATTCTTGGACTAGTGATTCTAAACGAAGTCTCAAGTTTCATTCAGAATTGTAAAATCTGTTTCTGTCCCAAATAGTAATTTCCAATAATCTATTCTTTCCTCTGTGCTTAACACACTCACATGCATATATGCACACAAAGTCATTATTACTTTTTATGCTGTACTTCGGAGTGGAATCAATAACTGCCTTCCTATTCCTCGCCTGTCTTTAAAATTCTGCTGGCAGCCAACTGCTGTTATAATCAAAGCAATGGGACAGTTCGGGTGTTTGCAACAGCATGGTATTTTGTTATGCAATTGAAAGATAAATATGTCTTTATCTTTCCAACTATCCAGTTTATTTCTGCCAAAGCGTGGTAAAAGTGAAAAGGAAAATATGGGTGAAAAATACTGGGAAATGTAGCAGATACAGAGGGTATTGCTTAAGTTAGAGATGTCCTAATTTGGAAATTTTATTAAGCCAGGTTGGCTGGCCATTTAAGCGATACCTTACAAAATCATCATTCCATTTTTTAAATTTATTTTAAATTTTATTTTAAATTTTTAAATTTTAAAATTCCAAGATTTTATTTATTTATTTGAGAGAGAGAGAAAGAGAGAGCACGGGAGCAAGCACAAAAAAGGGGGAGGGGCAGAGGGAGAGGGAGAAGCAGGCTCCCTGCTGAGCAGGGAACCTGATGCAGGGCTAATCCTAGGACCCGGGGATCATGACCTGAGCCAAAGTCAGACACTTAACCAACTGAGCCACCCAGGCGCCTCTGGTCATTCCATTTGGTTAAGGGTGACCTTAGTTTTGCAGCCCCAGAAATGTGATTTTGTCATTGCCCCTCTAAGGAATAGACTTCTGGGAACTGATTCATGCTAAGCATAGCTATCAGATTCTGAGTGATTCAGAATGTCACTGAATTCTTTACAAAGAGTAGTATGAGTATTCAGATCTGCTTAGTAGTTATTTCAGTTTCTCAATATATTGCTCCCTTCTGGAAGCAAGTCTGTAAGAAAAGTTAAATTATACTAGAAAGCTAATTGGTGAGCATGGGAAAGAACAAGTGAAGCTCAGTTCAGCCCAATTCTGGCTCCTACTATCTTCCAGATATTGCTGAGCACTAGGTATACAAAGATGAATAAGACAAGCGTCTACCCTCAGAATTTCAGTGAGGCAGGGAACCAAAACATAAACATTATATCAGCCAGTGTTCTTAGTGGGAAACCACCTATAATTTTTTCATGCAGAATAGTTAATTTAAACAATAATAAGCTGCTAGAAGGAATTGTTAGAACGTGATATTAGGGCCATATACAAAGGAATAATGCCCCCAAATCACACAGGAAAACCAGTATGTAAGGACAACACGGTCACCATCTCTAACCAGAAAATATTACACCTTGCCCTCTTGAGACTCACTGGCACAGTATATATACTGCCACTGTCCCACTACCACCACTCCCCTGCCAGTGTGACCCCCAGGAGTCTGAGCTGCTTTCTAATAGCAATGCGAGGGACTTCCTCATGCTCCCTGAAACTATTGGGTTGGGACAACTAACTGGCAGAACCTAGGTCACATGCTTGCACATTATCTCCAAGAGAGCCTGGGTAAGCTAACACGGCACTTTCAATTTCTATAAGACATTAGGCTCTGTTTCCCTCCATATGTATGTATTTTCTAAGCAGGAGAAGAAAGTTGAATTCTGGACAGCCATCAATAATGATGAATGTCTTCCAGAATTGACCACTGTCAATATAGTAAGTAAAGTATAAAAGTAGAACTATACTTTGGTTTCTAGATGGAGACAGAGCATACTCATCAAGGAATTGGCAAGATTATTTTCATAGTCATGGCTAAAAGCTATGATAATCTTATACATCTATCTCCATTAAAATCAAGACAGGCAACAGCAAGAACTCATATCAATCTAGTGCACATGTAGTTCAAGATATTCTTGCAAGGAATAAATTCTTCTTCTTATTTTGCAGAGGTAAATGCCAAATTTGGTCAGATTAAGCAATTGTGCCCAGATTCCCAACTGACAAGTAGAAGAAAATGGTGCCAAGCCAGGTATGTCTGATTGTAACAAATCTACTTTTTATGGTATATCAAATGCGCCTTAGGATGTATTTGGTCTTGGTTATTCCATTCAGAATTGACCAGAGTCGGGGGACTGTCTCACAATACTACACACATAAAACAAGCTGACAATTTTGAATGCCAAATATTGCAGATCAAATACTTAGTCAACATGCCCTCTTCTCTAGCCAGTGTTGAAAGTCCAGTGACAAAATCTTATAATAATTCTTTTCTGGACATCGTGTAGATACACTTTCTTCCTAGCAAAATCTTTATATATACACATAAATAGTAACTAGATGGATCTTCTCTTTCAGAGCCCATCACATTTCAGTCACAAGATAAAACCCAGGCACCTTAATTAAACTTGGGTGTTTCCCAATTCTCCTCTGACCCACATTTACAAAACGTATCATAGGGCAGGTAACTTACATGTGGCTAATCTTTTCCATTACATATTGATTCAAGTTCCAGAAAATAAATGTACTTTTATCCACCTACATATAATTGCACTGAAGTGCATATAAACTTGAGACATGCACATTTGCATAAATGTCAACAAAACTATACTCCAGAGCAAAAGCACATCACCTCTGCCAACAACCAACATGATCATCTGCCTATGAAATCTCAGGTCCCTCCCTGTTCCTTCTTCCACTGTTCTTCTGTACCAGAAGTGTCTGACCCCTTATGAATTATACTTCTCAGCTTCCCCTTCCCAGTGGCTTCTTGTAGGTTCTGATGATGATCCACACTGACAAGAATTCGGAAGGCAGGGAAAGGGAAGAAGGAAGGATATTTCTTTTCTGACTCTCTTGGATTTGCATCTGGTGAACCCAGACTCTACTAAAACTCTGATAACACCTCTCTTCCCTTTTTTGCCCAGCTCATGGAATTTTAATGGTTTTCAGATGTTGTTGATCTCTGGGCTGCTTCATTGTCCCCTATTTGCCCTACTGATTCTCCATCATCTTTGTAACTAATCTCCACATTATATACTCTCAATTCAGCTACTTGGTATGGATCTTCTTTTTCCTGAGTAGTCTCTGACTGATACTTCTCAGGTATTATGCTGAGCAAAATAAGTCAAACAGAGAAAGACATGTATCATATGACCTCACTGATATGAGGAATTCTTAATCTCAGGAAACAAACTGAGGGTTGATGGAGTGGGGGGTAGGGTGGGAGGGATGGGGTGACTGGGTGATAGACACTGGGGAGGGTATGTGCTCTGGTAAGCACTGTGAATTGTGCAAGACTGTTGAATCTCAGATCTGTACCTCTGAAACAAATAATGCAATATATGTTAAGGAAAAAAAAAAAGAAGAAGATAGCAGGAGGGGAAGAATGAAGGGGGGGGAATCAGAGGGGTAGACAAACCATGAGAGATGATGGACTCTGAAAAACAAACTGAGGGTTCTAGAGGGGAGGGGGTGGGAGGATGGGTTAGCCTGGTGATGGGTATTGAGGAGGGCATGTTCTGCATGGAGCCCTGAGTGTTATGCACAAACAATGAGTCATGGAACACTACATCTAAAACTAATGATGTAATGTATGGGAATTAACATAACAATAAAAAAATTTTAAAAAAAAGAAATAAAGAGAAAAAATTAAACAATGATGGGATAACAAGTGTTGAAAGTTCACGTAAGAAAAAAGGACAATTATAAATGACAGAGTATGAATCACTTAAGCCTTGAAAATCCTGTTCCTGTGCAACTGACAATAATAAGCTTGAGAAAAAGTAATAGGAAAAAAACAGAAAAAAATTGTTTGATTAGCTCAAGATCAATATCAATTAATTTAGGAAGCATATAGAAATTTGAGAATATAAAGCCTGAAAGAGGAAGTAGTCCTTCTGGTCAACCTACCATCAGAAGTCTTACACTATTCCTCAGGCTGAAGACCCACACAAGTCTGCAATCTTCAAAATGACTGTCAAAGCAGCAAGAGAGGATGCTGCAGTTGCTGAAGCCCTCCCTAAACACTTCCAGAGACCACCAAGGAGAGAAGTCACCTGCCTCAATAGATGTGCAATGTAGAATAATCTGAGTTGAGAATGATGCCCAATAATATGCAAATAAGCAAAGTAGAGGAGGGTTAGTTTTAAAAACTTGATGGAACACTCATCTTCAAATTTTATGGAAATGGCTATAGGGATTGCCTGTAAGGTTGAACTCCTCTTGATGACTTTGGTCTTATAAAGAAAACATTCATCAAAAAGTACTCTTAAGGTACCTCACTCCTCTTTTAGAGGAAAGTCACAATGATAAAATAGCCAGCAATAAAAAATAAAAGTTCAACTTAAACATTTTTAGCCTTAAAAAAAAAACCACAGTAAATTGTTGGGGATCTGTGGCCTTAACTTTCATGTTAATTACTGTTTAAGAGCACTTTGGAAGCTCTACAACATGCAAGAATTTAAGAAATGTGGATGTCATTAACCAGCTACTCAGCACCCATCCTTAGTTGCAACTTGGTCAGTTCCCTCCTCCTATGTGAATAGAATAACACCCTTAAAGTCATACTTTAAAAAAAAGACATACAAAACCCAGCCACACAAAATGTAAAATTTTATTATTTTATTTTTTAATTATAAGCAGTATGAGGATACACATAGGAAACATGTGACCTCTCCAGTTGTGATTCAGGAGAAAGCCAAGAACCTCTCCAAATAGTTCTACAATATGAAGATTCAAGAATGTATCAGGGGGAAAAAACACTCAAAAACTGGATTAGGATGTTTCCTTCACTAACACCAGTGGCTTAAAGAAATTTCTTTTGATGTGATTAAGAATAGTAATGGAATTGAATCTTAGATATAAACAAATCTGTGTATTGATACTAGACAGAGATGGCTTCTTAATCCCAAAATACTTACTTAACTCATCTGATTCATGTAACTCATTTGTTTCCGTTTAGCCAGACAAGGGCATTTTCTTAATAACTATATGAAAAAAATGGATTGTTCCACTTTAGTTGGCTCTAACTTAAAAACCTATGAAGTTTAATGTAAAAGAAATTTGCCATAAACCAGTATACAAACTAAAGGTTTTCAAAACAAAAGTTATTTCTCATTTCTTTACTAAAAAATCCTTGCCCATCCAACATTGTATAGTTTTAAAACATACTTCCAGTTTAAATAGCACAGTTATTGAAATGCAGTATATCTGGACTCAGAATACATCAGAGCATTATACACAGTGAGTGCAATGGAAGAGGATAATTACCTTTGGGATTGCAACTATTTTGACGCTACCTAAGTCAGGCAAGAACACTGCTGTTACAGCTACATACTGTGGCTATTGCTAGAAATTCTGTCTGCATTTAGCAACTGGGAATATGAAAACAAACATCGTTCCAACTAAAACAATAGTCAAAGTAACCTTTTCAATTGAATTGTTTCTTGCAATAATGAAATTGTAGTACATGCCCCTTGGTTTATTTGCAATCATTTCAGTGTGCATTTTTCTCACTGAAGCCACTTTACACATCTTTAATAGAAATATTTTTTTTTCTTTTTTTAATCAGACTACTTGGCAGTCTTCACAGTTCCCTGGGCCCTTTTATTTATCTTGAATGCTGTATCTATAATTGACACAAGAAAGCAGAAGCTAAGAGAGTATTACTAAGAAGACCAGAAGGTGAAGGGATCTCATGGATTCAGGTGCAGTAGTCTCTCGAGTGTGATGTTCCTTTGGTCCACTGGCTACACCTGACTGGAACACTCTGGACGATTATCAAAATTCATAGTGATATCCTTATGTTTCCAGGCCAACCTTTCACAAAGACTTGGGTGGTGAGCTTAACAGCAAACCTGGCTTAGTTTTGCTGGCACTTGCTATTTTGAGAAAATACTCAAAGGTCCTTCCTGTCATAAAACACTGGATAGAGGAAAGCTAGGAAAAGTCCAACTTTAATTTCATGAATTTGCACTTGCAAAAACACATATCTTCACCAAAATTAAGAAGACTTGAGAATTTGGCTCCAAGCGAAATTCCACTCCTGAGACAGCAGGATTGAATGCAGATTTCTGCTGTGGGCAAAACCTCACTATTATTTCTAGACAATAGGGCTTTCTGTAGTGAAAATGGTGGCGCTCTGCACATAGAATGGCCACGAGCCAGTTCCCAGTTTTCTCCAGTGGATTTGCCAGATTGGCTAAGGGAGAGAATATTTTCACACAGACTGGTAATATGTCTGATGAAGCTTGGGGAAAATTAATCCAGTTAACCTTTTTTTTTTTTTCTTTTTTAAGAGGATCTGAAAGTTCAGAGAAAATATATTAAATCACTTCCAAGGGGTACAGTAGAGACCCAACTTTATAATCTGCAGGGGAACCACCCTCAAGTAAGCTCTGCATTTGTTTAATGCCTTCAGGGTGATATAGATCAGTGCTTCTCTCACGTTATTGCTCATACGAATCACCTGAGGATCTTATTTAACTGCACATTCTAATTCTGGGGGTTGGGAGTGGGACCTGAGAGCCCCCATTTTAACCAGTTCCACATGATATTGAGGCTGTTGATCTGCCCACCATACTTTGAATAACAAGGATTTCGATGAGCATATGATAATTCACCTAAGCAACTGGTTCACAAATACTCAATACACTTAATTAGTTAAAAAGTATAATTGACTGAAGAATAATGTGAATGAAAAGGTACTTATGTACCTAACACAACTCAGCAATAAAAAGGAGTGAACTATTGATTAACACAAGTTGACTGGATCTCTGGGACTTAAACTGAGTGGGAAAAAAAAAATCCTAAAATGTTACATACTATGGTTCCATTTATATAAAATTTTGATAACAAAATTTTAGAGTATAAATTAGTGGTTTTCAGAGATTAAGGATGAGGGTGGGAGAATGGGAGGAAGGTAGGTGTGATCATATGCAGGTTTTGAATTAGAAGCTAAACGTATACAGATGAAGAAGGAGATCAGTCTAATATAATGTCCCAGCCTTATAGATGACAAAAGTATAGTTCAGACTCTTGCCCCTGTTAAACAGCTGAATTCTCCCTGAGTAATACAGTTAACTTAATTTCTAATTCACTTTCCTTTCACCAGTTAATACAATGATTTATTGCAATGCAAATCATTTTCAAATTTCAAATTTTACAAAATTTAAGACAGATGAAAATGTACTCATCTGAAATGTACATCAACTCTCTAAGGCTAGCAAATATTTTAAATTTATAAAGGCATACCCTAACCAAGAAAAAATTAGGTTTATAATCCCACATGAAATCCTCCTTAGAGGGTGCCTGGGTGGCTCAGTTGGTTGGTCGACTGCCTTCGGCTCAGGTCATGATCCTGGAGTCCCAGGATCGAGTCCCGCATCGGACTCCCTGCTCAGCAGGGAGTCTGCTTCTCCCTCTGACCCTCCCTCCTCTCATGTGCTCTCTCTCTCATTCTCTCTCTCAAATAAATAAATAAAATCTTTAAAAAAAAAATCCTCCTTAGATAATTATGTCAAGTAACAATCACTGTCTACCATGATCTCTTACAAGGGAGTGTTGTGATAAATTTCCCATCTTAAATCCATCTCTAAATTGTAACAAGGATCAATATGGCAGACTGTATTGGCTGCTTACACCACAAACATTTCCCTTCCTCCTTTTAGCAATACCTCAGTCTGTTCTGGCAGCTCATGTCCATATCCAGATTAATCCAGGCAAGACAACCTTGTGCTGAAGTTTCCATCTACCTATCCAAATCCTACTTCTTCACACTGTTCCCTCCCCCCACAAGGTTGATCTCTATGGACAATATTGATGGACTCCTTTGTCATCTGGCTTTGAGTTGGATTTAGCCAATAAGCTAGCTGTGCTCAGACAAAGGGAAATGAGTAAGGCTGGGGTATTTCCTTTTCCAGTTCCTTCCTCATGAAGTCACTGTGCACCAACTACATCATGTGACCAAAGACTATAACTCCAATCAGTTGTTCCTCTCCACACAACTCTCTTTGTCTCCAGTTTCAGTAGCCACTTCCTCCATATGTCACTTTAGGGCAAGGTGAGAATGTAACCCCCTCCTCTTAATAGCATTCACTTAACAGTGAAAGCACTATCTCTGTGGTTTCTCATCTCTTCAATTACCACTTTGTAAAGAGTTCTTTAAATTATCCAATTTGAGTGTGCTTTTTCCTGACTGATACATAGGGGTTTTTCTGTTTGTTTTTTCCTTACCAGATGTTCATATTCTCAGCTTCCTTTCCAGTTGGGAGTGGTTAGGTGATCTGATTCTCTCCAATGAAATATAAGGGGACATCAGATAAAGAATTTGGGGAATGGCTTTACTCCCTGACAAAAGACATAGCAGCTTGGGAATAGCAGCTTACCCCTTTCTCTCCCTTATTAATTTAGATGTTTGGGGTAAGTACATGATATATGGAGTGACCAATCTGTGACCATGGAATATCAACCTCAGGATAAAAGCCAGCACACAGAGGAAGGTGAATGGGGAGAATGATATCAATAGTTTAGGCTTTGAAGACAGTACTGCCTTATACTGACTGCATTTAGATTTCTTGTAAGGCATGCAGTATGCACCCTTAAGGTTTAAACTTTTATTAATCAGATTTTCTTTGTGTGCAACCAAATCATTCCTAACTGATGGGGTAATCGATCTTTATTGCAAATATGACCTTGCCATTTCCCTGCTTAACATATTCTAGTGGTCATCATCATCCACAGAATAACCTCCCAGCATAGTGCGCAATATCCTCAGGCTTTTATCCTTGACAGCTTCTCTACCTTGGCATGTTGCCCTTTACCTGGTACACTGTTAATTCCAATCTCCTGTGGTTCCTCACAGCGTGGCATTTCTAGCCTCTGTGTCTTTGTTTGTGTTGAGTCTCCTTCCAGAAACATCTTTCCTACCTTCTTTCTCTACTTTATTCATCTTCCAAGAATACAGTGAGCAAAATAGGTCAGTATTTGTTATTGAGTACCAAAATCTACTCAGGATTATTCAACAAGGGAGAGTGATAGAAACAACTTTGGGTCGTTCACAGAAAGCTGTGAGACTAAGCTTAGAAAACAAGCAGGAAGAAGAGAAACTAACAGCTGGAGACAGAACAAAACTCTGGTGAAAAATGAGTCCAGCAAGCCCTGCTGCAGACTTTCTAAGGAACGGGCACCTCTGCTTACTCAACAGCCAGCTATAGACAATGGAAAACTCAGTGTTGCCGTGGCTGCCTTCTAATACCAGAATGAAGATTTCATGATCTAAGCTTCTTTGCCTCACCAACTTCCAGTACAAATCTAGGGAAGGTGCATTTGATTGGCTGAGCCTAAGTCAACTGCTGATTCCCTAACCAAGAAAGTCTCTAGTAACTGTACTTGCTTTGGAGGGAGGTCTCAAATTAAAACTACATATCAAAAAATTTACCTCCTATAAGAAAAAGGTTCAGATGATGGGTTACCAAAAATAATTATACACATCCAGTATAATTTCAATAAAATGTGCTAAATGCAATAGTAGCTATACAAATGAATTCAGTCAAAATACAGAATAAGTAGTTACCGCCAAACCAAGCCTGTACAGAGAAATATTTTCTATTTTCTAATAAGCTGCATAAAAAATACACAGAAATAGTTAAAATTAATTTTAACATACTTAACCTAACACATTAAAATACTGTTTTGACATTCAATCAATATGAAGTTATTAATGAGATATTCTTACATTATTTTTCAGTATTAAGTCTTTGGAATTTGGTGTGTACTTTGCTCTTTCAGCACATCCCAAAATGGTTATTAACCAATTTCAAGTGCTCAGTAGCTACATGTGGCTAGCTGCTATTATGTTGGGTAGCATATATCTACATAAATACAGCAATTAGGAGAGGAACAGTGACATGGATCATCTGCCCAGTGAGTAACTGTGAATTATATGTATTTGACTTCAGAATGCCAAGCAGACCTTGCTAATTATTGTTTTGCCCTGGCTTAGAAAGCCATCTAACATGATTTACTTAGCACTCTGAGCTATGAGAGATAAAGAAGACATATAAGGTCAGGGTAACTGAGATGGGGAGCAAGAGCAGGGTTTCTGGAAGTTTTGTCATTTAAATTGCTAAGTTTCAGGTACCTTGTGACAACTGACCAGTGTGGTCAGAATGCTAAGTTTAAGTTTTGAAGCTGTTTGCATTTAGGTTGAGGCCAAGGGGAGCGAATGAAACCTAATAAGGAAAGAGTGTAGAGATATAAAAAAAAAAAAAAAAGGTCAATGATGAGTCCCTAGGGCATGTCAACATTAAAATTAGAGAACAAGAGGACTGAGAATAGTGTTCATAATGGTAAAAGAACCAAGAATAACTAGGTTCTCAGAAGCCAAGAGTCTCAATTGCAAAATGATTTTCTTCTTGGGAAGCTGACTGAATTTGGAGTCATTTCTCAATGTATGTACATAGGTTCCACTAAAAATTCACTATTAAAAAATAACTTTAATTTTGCTCTTACAATAACCTTACTTGTTCTTGGTTAACACTCATTTCCGTTTCACACAGAATCTCTTCTCAACCTGTCATGTCCCTTTAGGCTCCCACCTACTGCTTCCCTCCTGCCCAATCACTCCATGATCCTGCCTCCCTCTTCGAAGAAAAGATAAAAACCTTCAGGCTGGAACCCTGCTCTTCCTCAATATCTTCCCTTCCACAAATTATTTCAACCCATATTCATCCTTCCTTTATTGGAGTTTGGAAATGCCTAATAAATAACACCACTGTTCTCCCACTGCCCAGACTCCACCACAGTTTGGAGCTAATTGAAATATACATACAGAAGGCAGGTAGAGTACAAAAATCATTTCAATTAGTGCTTACACTGTTAGGGAATTTGGCTTAGGATTGTGGCCAATTGGGCTTGAAGTGCCCATCTAACTATCATACTATCTTTTTCATTTGTAGTCAAGTTTCTAAAAACCATCTCCACTTTCTCAACCCATACAATTCTCAATCCAAGGCAATGTGGCTTCTGATCCACTTATTCTGGTAACAGTCTTCTTACAGATGTTCTCAATTCCCTCCCCATTGCTCAACCCCAGGGAGACCTGCCAGTCCTTATCGCATTTGACTATTGAAGGTTTCACACTATTGGCCACTGCTTCCTTTGTGCAACTCCCTTCTAGTTTTTTTCTTCAAATTCTCTTGGCTGCTTTTCTTCAGCTTCATTGGGCTCCTCTTTGTTTAGCTATCTGGTAAATATTTGCATTTCTGGGGCATTCGTCTTCTGCTCTTTTCTATTTTATTCACTCCTTTCTCCACATACTCTCCCTGAGTCATCTTATCTAACCCTGAGATTTCAGTCACTATGTGTTACCTTGTCTCCCGGGCTTTAGTATTGCCTGTTCTGAATACATTCTTCACAGTGACCTTTCTGCAAACCAGTTGTGATCTTGCCTACAATTTTTCTTTGGCTCCTCCTGCAAACACATCCTACTCCTCATATTTTCTTGTGGCAGAATGGAAACCAGTGTAACACTTCTGGCTAATCTCTGCCCCCCCTTTCACTACAAGAGAGGAAGGGTGATTCACTTATCTCTCTGCTGAATTTTGACAAAGAAGCTGGTCAGCTTCTTTGAGTCAGCACCTTTGGAATCCTCTCGTGACTTTGGTGAGGATGCATTCTGAGCTGCTACCCTGCCATGCAGGAAGGCCTGACTCTGTGGGAGAGGGCAGTTTGGGAGGAAGTTTGGTGTAGGACAGTGTTTAAGACACAAATCGAAGTTATGTTTTGCAGACTAGCTTTTGTCAATAACAAAGATAACAATTTCATTGCCATTTTCCTGACTCCTCTTAATAGGTTGATTGCTTTGATAGGGAAGTCAAAGTTCTATCTACAGGAAACAAAAACAAAGGGAGAACATTTAGGGAAATTCTTATTTCCCATTCCTTGGGTTTCCAGACTTTCTCCGCATCCTTATTCTTCAGGGAAGGAACATGGATTCACTTTTTTAGTAGGTAAGTTTGGTAGGAGAGACTGGACACAGATGGCATTGCCCCTTCTGGGACTTTAGTTTCCACCCACCTGCAGAAAAGGAACCTCTGGCCTGCTAATTCCCAGGCAGAAAGAGGCTGGTCCCTGTGGAAATGGACTGCAATTTGGGGCATAAGTTTACATCAGTAGAGTGTTAGCAAATCCATTTAGCCACAGAAGTAACTTTAAAAAAAAAAAAATGTTTCTCAATAAGAAGACTGATATTTTGGTATCTATCTGATTCCTGTATATGTCTTTCAGTTGGTTCCAAATTCAGCCAGAAAAGGAAGGTTACTTATTGGATTCTTTCAAATAACTGAAATTTCTCATACATTTACATTTCTTAACATGAAGTATGAGATCATCTTCTCTTCCCTCCATGATCTATGACATAGGCTAATAAATAATTCAACAAACACTTGCTGGGCACCTACTAATTTACCACTATGCCTGGCTTTAGAGACAGAAAATAAATGAGAGGTGATCCATGCCTTCCAAAAGTTCCTAGCTCTGTAGTATAAGTTTGTATTTCCAACTACATGTTTGGGGTATGGTTCCATAATGCATTTTTTTAAAAGAAGACTGAAGCTATAAAAGAAAACCCATCAAAAGCATGACTCATGTTATTATGATCATTGCCATGGCGCTAACTTGATAAGGAGGGTTATCCTTATCCTTATCCTCGATAAGCAAGGGCTGGGGTAAACTCCAAAGTTATAGGGCCAGGAAGAGGTGAATAAAGGAGGCAGAGAAAATGAGAATAAGATCTCTTTGGTAGAGCACATCATAATCTAGTTAACATCAGAAATAAGATGATAAAAATGCATAGCCACTTGCAAGTGAGTGCTGATGAGGAGCATATAAACATTCATCTTCAGTACAGGCTCAAAATATAATCAACAGAATCACAGCAAGCTTATAGACTGACAAGATGAGACCATCTTGATTATTTTAGCCATTGCTCAGGACATTTTATAGGCCACAGAGAGATATGTGTCCTCATTTTGCACAGAAAAAGACATGGACAGACTGGAAAAATTATCATATGAAACAAGTATGTGCTGGTAATTTCACCTCAAATTTTATCCTGCTATTAAAACTTGGTCTCAAATAAAATGGTGCTTCTAAGATCTAAGAGATCCTAATGTTGTTCACTTAAAATAGTGTGAAACAGTGGACATGACATGGCTCAAACCTATCTTTGGGCTTCAAAACCAAAGACACTTTAAAGAAAATTCACAGGACCCTGGGAAACATGAACAAGGACTATCGCATTAATTTAGAGAGTTAATTCTTTTCATTCTCTTTGTACCTCATTTTCACAAATTGTAACTCCACTCATGTAAAAAAAGAGCAATCAAAACAGGTGATATGATTTTTTTCTATGTTTTAAATTTTAAAAGTCCCATCTGTCACTAATTACACATTTATTTCATTATGCAGCACTATGAAAATAATTACTTGAGGTTTTTTGTTGACAATTTAGGGTTTAAAGTAAATACTAATTATTTTTGTTATAACTGTGTATTAAATTAAATAATTCACTGCTAGACATTTTTTGGGCTTCAAATAATTTTATTAGAACCACATAAGACAGCAATTATATAATTAGTGACACATCTGCCAATCTTTTAAGTCCATGTTATAAAATTTGAAGACATTTTTTTTCTTTTTATTTGTCCTTTTTTAGAAGCACAGACAGATACCTCGTGTGCACATTCCAGCATTTTATAATGATGTATATGGCCTGTCCAGCCAGCTGGTCCACTCAGTCACTCTATCAAAGTAGCAATGATTCTAAGTAATTAACTAACTCTCACAACTATCACGGCCTTGACTTGAAAAAAAAAAAACTATCTAGATAACTGCAGTGATTTCTACTTTAAGTAAATTCTTTAAGAAATTAAAATATCTTTCCCAAACTCCAACCAGAAGTTGCTGTGAGTTCCATTTGGAACTTGTGCTAATAATATTTTCTGGAATAATAACAACAGGTTTGGATTTAATTAAATATGTTGCTCACTGAAGCATCTGTTTTAAACATTAATGAATGGCAGCTCCTATGGGATATCCAAATGGAAGTGTTTTCACTCCATAACACTATCCTAAAGTGTGTTTTGGAATTTTCAAATAATTAGTTGGTCTTTGTTTTGAAAGACTTATCCAGAATAAAAAAGCAACCCTTTCCTCAAATCATATTGATAGATGGAAGCCATTTAGGGAGAGACAATCAATCATAAAAGCAGTCTCTGAAAAGCTGTTATGCAATCTACAGTATTAAGAGTCAAGTTTTTCTTCATGTTCACACATAACTCCCATTATCATTCATGAGAGTTATTCCCTTATCATAAAAAGAACACATCCCTTCCCAATTAGACTAAGCTGCTTTGGGAAGAAAGCCATTAAAAATAGCAGACATGAAGCTCCAAAGACTACAACTAACCTTGCAAGAATTGGAAGCCACTTTTGAAATAACTATTATTAGCTTGGTTTGATTGGAAACATTATATGAATAGAAAATTTCTGAATTCATGGTTATTCACCACTGAAAGGAAATCATATGAGTAAGACTTGTTTATAAAATGGCATTATTAAAAATAAGTTGCTAGACCAAGTTTCATAGAGACAGTGATTAAGTATTTCTTATCAACCAATGTTTCTTCCCTACATAGACTAGGACCAGGCATAATAGGTACATACAGATATTTGTTGAATGAATGACTGAATAAGACTAATTTATTCTGTTCAATTCAGCAAGCATTTGTTGAAACTCTACTTGATGCTAGATCCCACTAAGGACTAGGGATACAAAGATTTCATTTACTGAATATGTATAAAATATAGGAAGAAAGAAAGAGAGAGATTCTTCTGTCAAAGGGTACACAATCTCCCAGATGAAACGAAGATATACTTTTGTTAAAATGTTGTCCATGCAAAGATAAAGGAATGCACAGGGTGGTATAGGAACAAAGCACTTATGTGAGGTTATGGGAGGTATGGTAAGGTTTTGCTAAACTTTATATTACTGAGACAATTTTAATTAGCAGATAATATAAAATATTCTTAAATATAATCATAAGAATTAACACCTTGGTTTTGGAAAATACATTTTCAAAAGAATGAATGGAGCCTTTGACTACACAATTGGCCAACAAAAAAACTACTAGATTATTATGAACTCTTTGGGAGCATGATAGGTTGACACTTTGGAGACAGAATAAAGAATGGTTACGCTAGAATGCTTAACTGAGGAAAGCCAACAATGGTTACGTACAGATTTCCTTAGACTTGGGAAATGTTTATGATTTATAGCATGTCCTCACAGAAAAGACAATGATGTGTCAAATTTGATTTCAGAGCTTTCAAAGCATTGGATGCTGGCCTGATGTTCACAGTTTCAGCCAATGGCAGGATAAGCCATGCTAGAAACTCTGGGCAAGTAGACATTTAGTAAGGTATCATGTATTGAGCTCTGACAGATTCTCACAGGGGAGACTCAGGGGATTGCCTCTAAACCAGTCTAAGGCCCTCACACACTGCTAGGTTCACAGTGAGAAAGTGGCCCAGAGGGTTCATTGAAGGAAAGACTCATGTGTACCTAATCTTAGTTTCATCATCCATAAAATGAGAGAGTTGCATTTAATTATCTGTGAGGTCACTACGTCTTCGTTGCTTCCCTTTCTTCTCCTGAAAAGTTCAAGTGTCAACAAGGGTTCACTGAGTCTACTTCCTTATGTCTCCATGGTTCTTTTTCTTTTTCTTCCTATCATCCTGAACACTGAGGCATGCCTTCAGGCCAGATACTGTTATCCTATTAATCTTTGTATCTCTGCGTCTAATAACAGATTCTGGTACATACTAAATGCTCAATGAGAACTGACTGAATGAAGGAAGAAACTGGGTAACATCTAATAACAAAGAAATTGCATGGGTTTTTTTTGAGTGATTCCAAAGCAATGTAAGATACTATCTTCCATCTCCAAGGACCGATCATCTACTCTCCTCAGGAGGTAAGGCCTTTTCACATGTAGCAGTAAAGAATATAAACTTGTCATTTAATCCTCGTAAGAACTATGATGCCATAAAAACAATAATAGCACCTGGCATTTATTGAGGGCTTATCATATGCCCAGAATATTAATTGGATTATTTCATTTAATCCTCACAATTATGATGTAGATATTAAACCATCTCCATTCTATAAATGCAGAAATGTGGACCTAGAGTAGTTAAGCGACTTGTCCTAAGTCTCACAGCTGTGCCAGGATTTGGATACAGGGTGTTTTGTTCCAGAACCCATACTTTTAACCCTCTGTAATTAAAAAAAAAAAAGAGGGTCTATTTTGCTCTAAGTGTCAAACACACACATGCACACACAAAGTCCCTACTGGATAAACTCCCTCAGTGGGCATGTTTTGTAACTCATGGCACTTCCCCATCTGCCAAGGTTATTACACCAGCAGTACATGCCTGATCCAAGAGCAGCCAATATTGTTTGGCCAGCAACTACTGAAATTGCCTGGTACCAGATCTCTGATCCCTAGGGCCAATATTGACCAATTAAATCAATAAAATTCTCTCATTTGGTGATAGACATATGAACAGAGATAGAACTACTGGTAGGGAAGGGTAAAAACTGAGAACACACCAATAAAAGCAGACAGCAAAGGCCTGTAGCCAATAAGATCAGTGAGTAAGTAGGGGAAAGTGTGAGGTAGCTGGTTGGCACTGAGATTAGAACTGGAAAGCCACAGAGAGAAAAGCAGAAACACAGAAAGGCTGATTCACGTTATCGAAAAACTGCAAGAGGAAGTATCAACAAAATCCTCTTAGAGTAAAAGCTATAGATAAACCAAAACCTAGAAGGCTGGATCTCAAAGGATGTTTTAGTCATTGAAGAAACTGTTCCACGTTCAAGCCCCAGGGAGACTGGTCTTCCTGTGAGGCTGGACCATGCCATTGTTCTTGGGTTTCTAGAGTGCTTGGATATATGGTTTAGATGCCTGTAGTCTTATTATTACCTGCATTAATTTCCTATTGCTACTGTAACAAATTACTGCCAACTTAGTGGCTTAACACAACCTAAATTTATTATCTTACGGTCCTGGAGGTCAAAAGTCCAAAATGAGTCTCAGTGGAGTAAAACCAAGGTGTCAGCAGAGCTGTGTTCCTTCCATAAGCTCCAGGGAAAAATTTGTTTCTTTGACATCTTGAGCTTCTAGAGACAGCATCCATTCCTTGGCTTATGGCTCTTTCCTACTTCTTCAAAGCCAGGAGTGTAGCATCTTCAAGTCTCTCTCTGACTTTGACACTGACTCTCCTGACTTGCTGGTTTACTTATAAGGACGCTGTGAGTCCACTGAGCCCATGCAGAAAATTCAGAGCCACCCCTGCAACTCAAGGTCAACTAATTAGCAACCTTACTCCAGTTAACTATTCTTTAATTGCCCTAGTTAAGGTAGCAGCCTTAATTTCCATTTGCCATGCAATATCACATGTCCAAAGTTTCTGCTGTTTAGGATGTGAACATCTAAGGAGGGGCCATTAATGTGCCTACATACTACCTATCTTAGAATAATCTTGATATCATTTAAGTACTTGAGACAACTTGAGTGAGTCTCTGCTTTCTGCAACCACAGGATGATATTTTGCCAGTTTGAGAAGGGCTTCTGTTGCAACTAAAAAAAGTCTTGCCTTAAAGGATTTCAACTCCACATAATAATTCATGTCATTCTACTACCTGGTTTGCTTTTTCTCCCTCCTGCCTATTCCTCTCTCACTCTTCTAATTCTCTATTGTGAAAATCCATCTCACTCAGGGCAAATACTATTATACAAGGCAGCATTAAATAGGTGGTAAATGAGGTCAGCAATAGAAGCAACATGCTAGGGAAGCACAGAGAAACTACTTCTACAGTATAGGATGATCTTGGGAGGTTTCACAAAGGAAGAGTGTGCTTTTAAGCTAGAAAATGCTGGTGGGCCATCCATAGGGAGAAGACTCATATCAGACAGGTAGTTAATGGTAGAGCCAGATATTTTACCCAGGTCTTCTGATTTCTACACCATTGTTCTTCGTAAGTGTTTCTGTATCTGTGATGGTGTGGGTGTACTGAGTGGCTTCAGCACATATTTGTTGAATGAACAGAGTGAATAACAAACCAGAGGAATTAAATAAATGGATGAGTGAATGAATAGAATATGGTGGAAGGCTCAAAGTAGATGTAAAATATGGATTAAAACAGGTTCACGCTAATAAAAAGTGAATGAGAGATCTAGATTTGCAGATAATATTCTGCCATGAAATAAATGTCCTATATGTGGGCATTTTAATTAATCTCTTGAGTCATTGAAGAAATTGTTCCACTTTTATTTACAAAATGGGGTACTAATTTTATTGCATTATTCCACTATTATTGCATTATTTCAAGTACAAAATGATGCACTACAAGAAAATGCTTTTAAAGATGAAAAAAGATAAATAGGTTGGTAAGTAGGTGAGGAGATTATAGATAGGTAATAGGTTTCAGAATGTTTCATAATTATTAACATTGCTTGAATGATATTTTATATTTGTCCTTTATGACATTAAAAGCACTTTCACATGTATTCCTTCAATTCTTTGAGATAAATAAAAACAAATCTGGAATCTAAGAAACATGAAAATATCATTAGTTACTGTCATGGAAATTGAGGCAGATTCACCAAGGAATATGAAGTATGTTTAAGAGGTAATTCTAAGATCTTTAAGAAATTTATCATTTATCATTTATAGAGTTTTTAAAATAGGATTTATTATTTTCAATTAAGATTTATTATTGTTAACATTAGGCCTACTCTGATATCACAATAAATGCCATTAGCAACATTTATTAAACACTTTCTAAATGCCAAGCACAATGCTAACTTCTATATATTAATTAAGCCACATAATCTTTACAATAATCCTATGAAGTATGGGCTATTATTAGCATTTTATAGATGATCTGTAAGTGGCCAAAATGAGTTGTGAATGAAAGACTCTACCACTAGAGTCCATGCTCCTAACCACACTTCAACTGAGATAAAATAATTATGGCCATTATTATCATCATTGTCATCATCATCATATCATCATCATCATTGTCACAAAAATAAGAATTAATTATAATTATATTGCCATTCCCTATACACATACTCTTTAATCCTCACAGGTACCTGCAAAAGTTATCATCCTATTTTATTATTGAGTAGAGGTTCAAAGAGTTTAAATTAATTGTCCAAAGTCTCACAGCCCACAATAGATTCAGGAGCAAACTCAGGCCTATCATTTCATCAGGTGAAGATGCTTCTCAATGTTCCATGTTGTTTTATTAGTTTCTGCAAATTTGTTTATTAGTTTTAGCAAAGAACAGAATGTCAAATCTGTTGGCTGGAGATCTGTCAATCTGGCTTTAGTACTCTATTCCAGTGGATTTCGAAATAATTACTTTCTGAATATTTCAGAACTGTACTCAAAATACTTAGTTAGAACTTTAAGTGACATGTTAAAATTAATTGTTGGTGAATAATCATAAAGCATAATGATGAGTGTTGATCTAATCAAAGGTTAGCCAAGATAATACTTTGACTTTATGTTTTAGTTTTTTTGTTGTTTTTTAGTAGCTGCAACATAGGATCCATAACTGACATCAATCAAGTTTTCTTTATGTATTGAAATAGTTGGTGGTGGTAACTCCCTGCCCAGAATTAATATGAAAATCCTTCTGTGTTACAAAATAAATTTCTTTACTTTTCCATAAATTAGTTACTATGTTTATCTTCATGAACTCTAAAGTAAAATAATATAGGTGAGCAACACATTACCTTTTTCGTAGTTCAGTATCTGTAACAGCTTAATTAAAGGAGGATGGGTTTTGATGTTAACCAAATTTGCATGTGAATCCTGCTCAGGCAAGTTATTTTATATGTCCCTAAAATGAGCACCATCAAGCTCAGAGAATTACTGACATCACTGAAAAAAATAATGGATGCAAAATGCTCAGTATAGTACATGATGAGTGAGAGATAGCCTAATCACTAAAATCATTATATGTGGTGTGCCTGGGTGGCTCAGTCAGTTAACTGTCTGCCTTTGGCTCAGGTCAAGATCCCAGGGTCCTGGGATCAAGCCCCTGCATCGGGCTCCCTACTCAGTGGGGAGTCTGCTTCTCCCTCTGTCTCTCCCCCTCCCCCCGCTCATGCTCTGTCTTTCTCTATTATAAATAAATAAAACCGTTAAAAAAATAAAATCATTGTAAGTTCATTTCTTGATCTTTCTTTAGCTTTATTAAGTTATTCTCTACCTTCCCTAGTATTAAACTGTTCCTCCTTGTTCTTTGCATTTAATTAAATGGATATCACCATCCACCAGAATGTTTAAGCCAGAACCTAAATAGCCATTCTTTATAAACCCTCTCTATCACCTCCTTCTAGATATAATCCATTGCAAATCTTATAATTTATCTCCAAAGTGTAACTGATTCCATTCACACATCTCCATCACCATCACTAATACTTTTTTATAAAACATTCAAAGTTTATAATATAATAATTACACAGTGTGCCTAATATATGCTATTTTTTTTCTAAATATTCAGAGGTCTGCGTGGTAATCTCTTAGAGTTCCAAGATAGTATTTCAAAATGCAAACTTCAAAAGATATATATAGATATATATAGATATATATAGATGTAAAATTAAATCTCTGAATTAAATATCGTAAATATCAAACATTAGACAGATAAAATCTTAATTATAATATACCCTTTATTTCATCTCATTTAAATGTAACTATATAGTATATTATTTTTTTAAGTACTTGACATTAAATAAAGCAAGAATATTAGACTGAATTGTTTTCAGTAGCCAGGCCTTTTGTCTTTAAGTGATCTATCAGAAATGCATTTAATTACTATAACATGGGCTATATGTATGTAAAGGTTCAAAATGATTTGTAGGTTTTAGAATGGAGGAATCCACAATCCTACAATCTAAAGAAACCAGCCCCAAATGATTCATCTTTGATCTCAATCCCCAGTTCTAAAATTTTCTTATTTTCAATAAAAAGGAGGGATTAGCTAAGGTAGCCATAGTTTTTACTGCTTTTCTTTGCTCCTGTACTCTCATATCGAGCTTATTTCTAGATACGAAAATGGATTTCAAATACTTTGAAACAACCATATGGAACTTGTGTGAACACAGATCTTATAAAAACAGCACTTTGGAACTTGTGACATTGGTCTTTCTGGAAGTTATAAGCCTAGAATAGCTAAGTGGTAAAGAAATGAGAAAAGTTCTGTAACTGGAACAAAGTGATATTATAATAGATTTTGGGAGAAGCTTTATTATATAGAACTCTTCCTAGTAATGGAAGAGTTATGGTTTCCCATCAAATTCTCCCACAAAAAACTTCAAAGAAGTCTTTGTTGATTTAGTAACAATACAGTCTTTATGTGGGATAATCTAGTACAACAAAAGCCTTAAACTAACTGAGTCACTGGAGTGTTTAAACTTCTAGAGGAGACAAAATTACACCTAATGTGGATCCTAAAAGTTGCTGACTGAAACATGGATGGGCAGCCTAAAGACTTGGACTGAGTTTGTTCTGACAGAATAAGTTAGTTTAGAAAACTGGTGGGAAATGATAGCAGGACAGAGAATAGGAAGAGGAACTGGAGAGAAAGAGTTACTCTAGAAGAGGTCTTGTGACAATATATGTCCATGTATATATGTGTGTGTGTGAAGCTTAAGAGCCATTAAAAATCAGCATTATCACCAATGGCACTCAATTTAGGGTAGGGGACGAAGGGTTTTACAGTTATAAAAATTATTTGGGGGAGTTTTCCAAATGTTTCTATCTCTCAGAGATTAGGACATACCATCTGGGGAACATACCAGAATGCTGGTGAGGGGGGAGAGGGAAAAAGTAGGAAAAGGGGCATTTGTGAGTTCAGAAAATTCCGTAAGTGATTCTTATAACTTCTGATCGATAATTCTGGTAGATACTTTTATGAAGAGTCTCTAATAAATCTACAAATCAATCAAACAACCCAAAGCCTCTCAAACACTATACAAAACTGAAAGATTTGATAATGAGACTCTAATTATATAATCTTACCACTTAGGAATAGCACACACTCCCAGTTTATGGGTGTGGTCCAGTTGTAAGTAAAGCAAATACAATGCATGATTTATATGAATATATCTGTGCTAAAGAATTTTTTAATTCAGCAATCACTTAGGCTGAGCCCTAGGAGAGAGTCCCACCCATTTTAGTAAGATTTGCGGATTTTTAGCTTCCTGATTTATAACCACAGATCCAATTAGCTAAAAGTGATGTTCACCTTTTCAGTCATTTACTTGTCAACATTGCAAGGCAAGTCCTAGTAATTAAATATTGTGCAAATGTCTCAGGCATCTAGGGCTGGTGGACCATTAATTCAACATTTATGAGCAGGAGATCAGTCCGACTACAACTGCGATAATGCAGGCAAGATGTGGTAAAGGCATGGGCAAAGCTGGTTAGTGAGGGGAAGGTGGTGGAAATACTTAAGTATTTTGAAAACAGAGACAACAGGATTTGCTGATGGTTCAGATGTGGCATGTAAGAAAAAATGTTGAGGATGACTCCAAAGAAATTGAAAAGATAAAAGAGCAGGTTTTAGGAATCCAGGTGGCTTAGGGGCTCCGTCTTAGACAAATTTATATTAAAATGTTTATTAGACATTAAAGTTAGAGATGTCAGGCAAACAGTTGGATACAAATATCTGTAGTGAAGGAGAGAGGTCTGGATTAGATACACTCATTTGCAAGTCATCAGATATAGGGTGGTATTTAAAGCCATAGAACTGGATAATGAAGATCTAATTCTGCTATGACAGCAAAAATCTACCACAACTCAACCTTTCTTCTGATTACAACTAAAAACTCTAGAGAAAATGCCACAAATACCCACTCGAGGACAATAAAATGTACACAAAAGCAGGCAGCCGATGGAAAGGACTCAAAAGTTGGAGAAGCAAAATATATGGAGGTAAACAAAAATAAACAGAACCTACGGGATCTATGTGACAATATTTACTGATCTAACAGGAGTGATGTCGTCCCATAAAGAAAGGAGAAAGAGATGGAGGAAAAAATTATTTGAAGAAATAATCGCTGAAAACTCCCCAAGTTTAGTAAAACACATACATTTACAGATTCAAAAACGTGTAGCAAATCTCAAACAGTATAAACTCAAAGAAATCTATGCCTGGATACTCATAATCAAACTGCTAAAAATCAAAGATGAAGAAATAAATGTTGAAAGTAGCTAAGGAAAAATACCACATTACATACAAGTACAAAAACTGAAATGACTGTAATCAAGTAGAATCTATTCCAGGAATGCAAGATTGTTTCATGTTTGAGAATCAATTGATGTAATTCACTATATCGAGAAAATAAAGGGCAAATAAAATCTCTTCAATAGATGTAGAAAAAAGCAGTTGACAAAATTCAACATTCATTCATGAACAAACTCTAAGCAAACTAGGATTACCAGGGAAAATTCTCTAATTAAAGAGAAACTACAAAAAACATATAGTAATGTCATAGCTAATGTTAAAAAATTGAATATTTTCCTCCCTGATATCAAGAACCACAGATGTAACTTTATCACTTCTATCCAAAACTGTACTGACAGCCCTAACCAGTACAAAAAAATAAGAAAAGAAAATTCAAATGATAAAGATCAGAAATTAAGAAGTAAAACTTTATCTGTAGATCTGCTTTTTAAATAGAAAATCTCAAGGAATCTTTAAAACCAAAACTAGAACTAGTCGCCCAAAACTAATATTGCACTGTATATTTAAACTAACTAGAATTTAAATAAAAATTTGAAAAAAATAAAAATAAAACCAAAACTAGAATAAGTGAACAAAGTTCACAAAACACAAGGTTAATATGCAAAAATAAATTACATTCTTATATATTAGCAATAAAAAACTGAAAAATGAAATTTCAAAAATACAATTTACAGCAATGACAAAAATTACTCTTATGCTGTCTACTTAGCATTAGGCTAATAGAAACATCCATGATCTTTACACTAAACAAACAAACAAAAAATGTTGCTGGGAGAAATTAAAGATGGCCTAAATAAATGAAAATATATACCATGTGTATGAACTAGAAGATTCAAAATTAAGATGGCAATTCTTCCAAACTTCGCAGGTGGAGTCAACACAATACCAGTCAGAAACCCAGCATGATATTTTATTTAAAATAATTTACAAAATAGGGGCGCCTGGGTGGCTCAGTCGTTAAGCGTCTGCCTTCGGCTCAGGTCATGATCCCAGGGTCCTGGGAAGCCTGCTTTTCCCTCTCCCACTCCCCTTGCTTGTGTTCCCTCTCTCACTGTCTCTCTCTATGTCAAATAAATAAATAATAAAAAAATCTTTTAAAAAAATTACCAAATATTCCAAAATACATATGGAAATCCAAAGGATATAGAATAGTAAAGCAATTTGAGAGGAAAACAAAACAAAACAACACCACCACTTGATTTCAAGGGTTATTATGAAACTACCATAGTCAGGACAGTTTGGTAATGATCAAGAGATAGACATATATACCAATGGAATGGACAGAGGTCAGAAAACACACTTATGTCTATTACATTTTGACAGGGTTGCTAAGTCAATTCAATCGGGAAGGGAAAGATTTTTCAACAAATCGTGCTGGATCAACTGGATATCCATATGGAAAAAAGTAAACATTGACCCTTACCTCACATCATAGGCAAAATTGTACTCTAAATGGACATTAGGCCTAAAGTAGAGCCCAAACAGATAAAACAAATAGATGAAAACATAGGATATAATCTTTGTAACCTTAGCATGGTCAAAGATTTTTTAGATAGAAATAAAAAAAAGAAAAAAAAAAGAAAAGAAATTGGACTTCCTTAAAATTAAAAGCTCTATCCTATGAAAAATGTCATCAAGAAAATTAAAACGCAAGCCACCAAATGGGGAAAAATTTTACATTAAATATATCAGACAAAGGACTTGTTTCACAACCACACAGGAAACTCTTATATTTCAATAAGAAATAAGCACAACAAAACAAAGTGAGAAAATGCAAATGGAAAAAGATTGAAAGAGATTCACAAAAGGAAATAAGTGAATGGCAAATAAGCACATGGAAAGATGTTCAATCTCATTATTCATCGGGAAAATACAAATTAAAACCACAATTGGAAATCACTATAACCCATTAGAATAGTTAAAAAAAGAGAGAGACCATATAAAGCAGGGGTCAGCAAACTTTTTTTGTATAAAGATCCCAGCTATTTTAGGCTTCACTGGACATATGCTCTTTGTCAAAACTGTTCAACTCTACAGTCATAGTATGAAAGCAACCATAGATGATAACTAAATAAATAGGCATAGCTTTCTTATTTAAAAAAACAAGTGGCAAGCCAGATTTAGATCTCAGGGCATAGGTTGCCTTAATATAAAGTCTTGGCATGGACATAAGTAACGGGAATTCTTATACACTGCTAATGGGAATATAAAATGGTACTCTCATTTTGAAAACAGTTGGGCAGTTTCTTAAGAATTTAAGCATACACCTAACATAAAACCCAATCATTCCACTTCTAGGAATTCACCTGAGAGAAATGAAAGCACAGGTCCAGACAAAGACTTGTACACAAAATGTTCATAGTAGCTTTATTTGTAATAGCCCCAAGCCAGAAACAACCCAAAGATTTAACAAAGGTTAAATGGATAAATTATGGCATATCCATATAATAGAATATCAGTTGGCAGTAAATGGCAACTAACTATTGATATATACAACAACAACAACATTGGTGAATCCCAAAATCATTATGCTGAATGAAAGAAGCCAGGCTTTAAAAAAAAAAAAGAAGTGCATATCGTATGATTCTAGTGACAGAAATCAAATGAATGGTTACCTGTGGATTACCGTGAAACAGAGCAAAGATTACAAAGGGAAATGTGGAAATTTTTGAGGGGAGATGGAAATGTTTGTAATCTAGATTGTGATGATCATTTTACAGTGTATACATATGTCAAAACTGATCAAAATTATACATTTTGAATATGTGCAGTTTATTTTATTTCAATTGAACTCCAAAAGAGTTTTTTTTTTAAAGATTTTATTTATTTATTTGACAGAGAGATTGATAGTGAGAGCAGGAACACAAGCAGGGGGAGTGGGAGAGGGAGAAGCAGGCTTCCCGCGGAGCAGGGAGCCCGATGCGGGACTCGATCTCAGGACCCTGGGATCATGACCTGAGCCGAAGGCAGACGCTTAACGACTGAGCCACCCAGGCGCCCCTGAACTCCAAAAGAGTTTTAAAAAGAGACCACCAAGGGAATAAAGAAGAGCAAAAGTCCAAGACTGGTCCCCAGGGTACTCCAATATTTAGAGAGGGGGAGATGAGGAGCAAGGACCAAAGGGGACTGAAAAGGAACAACCAATAAGGTAAGAGGAAACCTAGCAATGAATGAGGGGTTCATAATCCAAGGATACCACGTCTATCAAGGCAAGAAGCATGATCAACTGAATGAAAGATTGATGTTAAGTCAAGTAAGGACTGAAAATTATCATAGGAATTAACAACATGAAAATCACTGCAGACAATGAAAAGAATAATTTTCATGTAGGGGTGTGAAGGAGCTTTGTGGCAAAGGAGAGCAGAGAAATAGGGTGATAGCTGGGGGATGTGAGAGTCTGGAGAGTTTTAGTTAGTTCATTTATTATTTTTCCAAATAGTAGAAAATATAGCATGCTTCCATGTTAATAAGAATGAGGGAGTGTGAATAGATACTGAGGTGATACCCATGAGTAGGTGAGAGAGGATGGATCTTGTGTACAAGTGGAAGGGCTGACCTCAACTATGAGCACAGAGTACATCCAAAGAGAAGCAGAGCATATGAGAATAGATGCAGGCAGATAAATATGGTGATGGGCATTTGTAGAACAGTGATTCTCCCCTGTATATTATTCTAAAATATGAATGCCTAGTTTCTCCTCTACTCAACACCCTGAGTTTATTATTTAATTGGTCTGGGTTCCAAACTAGCTATTGCTCCTTTTTGTTCTTGTTCTTTTCGTATGCAGCAGATTCTAGGTGCATTCCAGATTGAGAACCACTGTAACATAGAAGTCCTTTTATGACTGCTCCAGTGCTTTTCAGTAAAATAGGAAACAAACTCTTCAGCTAAGAGGAAGTATTGTAGCTGCGGATGATATACAAAAGACACAAATCTAATTTCAACTGGGCAACTAAGAGTGACATGACAACCTTGATGTAATGAGAGAAAGAAAGATTAGGGCAGAATTGAATAAGTCTCCAGAAAAACAATGAGGGGAAGGGAAGAGAAACGTCAATGCAGCATCTATAACAGAAACACAGTAAGGAGTAGAAAACAAAGGGGATATTTGGCAAAGATATCTGGAGTTTCTATGGAAGGCTTAGCAAGAATGTGTTGTAGTGGAAGGAGTCACCAAAACTGGGTTATTATCCTGGTTTCATCACTTGAGCACTTCCCTACTGGAGTTCAATTTATTATATGTACAGTAAGGATTGTAGTTAAATTTTATAATATCTAATAAAACGTCTGCCACCAAAGGCTGGGCTGGAGAGGGGTAAAACATTTGGGGGGCAATTATACGAGTTTTATGTGCCAATCTAAGACCACTGATTTTTTTCTTTGAGGGAGGTGACCAATTGAGGGCATTTGAATAGAAACCTGACATGATCAAAATGATGTTTTAAGAGGATTCATCTGGAGGTGGCATGAAGGAAAAGACTGGGGTAAGGAAATTATTGTTTATCTAAAAGTGAGGCAATGAGTTTGCAGTAAAGTGGTGGCAGTGGGAATGGAAAAGAAATGATGGATGCAACATAAATTTTAGAGTAAAATTCAACGAATTGGATGACTAATTGAATGGAGAGAGCAAGGGCTCAGGGATGACTCAGCTGTACGCTTAGTTGACTGGGCAAAGGGTGGCAGAGTGAATAAGAATCAGGGATCAGGATAGAAGTTGGGAGGAGGAGCTGAATTTAGACGGAAAGATGATGAATTTGTTTTTTGACACAGTTGTGGTTATGTTGGCTATGGACCTGCCAATGAAACACCCACCAGGCAGACAGTTAGATATTTGGAGCTGAGCTCTAAGCTCAGAATAAGACATGACCAGAAGATGAGAATTGATGATTAGCCACCAAAGGTGTTATTGTTATAGCCATGGTAATAAAGACTCACACGAGGGCCCACAGTGAGAAAATCTGTGAGTGAAGAGGACACTGTTAGGCCTGGCATTGATCCTTTAGTTGCTGGAGCATGGGTTGGAGAGTGGCCTGAGAGATTCCAGGAGAGAGGCTGGTGTGGAAACAGGGTGCTCACAGGGCTCCAGGAAGTGGCTATTTAGCAACTTGACTGGAAATATTTCTTAATAGCTTGTGTAGCTATATCTGCGCAGGAAGGCTCGATGGCAATCCCAAGTATAAAACAAGATCAAGTATTGGTTTATATCAGGTAAAGGAGCAGTGGCATCTTCCTCTTTGGGATTTCTACAGTTGTGGGCCAATGCAGCTGTGCTGAAGACAGCAGTTATGTACCTGTAATGCAATACTGGAGTATAGTGAGGATCAAGAATTTGCATTTCCAACAAGCACCCCAGATGATTCTGAAATACAGCGGCATAATAGCAACAATTGGGAAAGTTAGCTGGGTGCTATTTTCACCTGTAGGAGCAGAGCAGAATGAGGTTCACCCTTCCAATGCCAATAAAACAACATCTGAATTCAGGTTGATCCACAAAGAGTACTTACTTATACACCACAAGCCCCAGTGTCTGGGGCGACCTTACTAGGACCATAAGAGGCTTGAGTTTCACAGTCAATATATCTGAATGGTGGGATCTGGGGAGCCCATTTTTGTGAGATAAACATTATGAGCTGTTGCAAATACAAGCGAGGGAAAGAGCAGTAGATCAGGCTGCCTTTGTTTCCAGGTTAATCTTTTCACAGGTTGCATCCATTAGATTTCCCACAGACCGTTTTTGTTCTTGTGGGTGGTAAAGGGAAGGAGGCCATTCTGGAGACCCGAAGCCACATTTATACGTGGTATAATTAAAACACAAATTAAGTTTAAGTCCTAGAAAAGAAAGGAAAAATATTCTTCATATCAAAAGTGTGCAGATGTACTATAGCTTTATGTAGTCTGAGTCAATGTCAGTGGAAATAAAAACACTAGAGTGTCATAGAAATAACATTTGCTAAAGGAAAATTGAGCTGGCAGGACTGATCTAATTCTGATAAAAAAAAAATACTGGTTTGAATTTACAGGCTAAGATGGTTATAAACCACTCTGTGATCTGCCATATTTTCCCTAAGTGGTAGTTTTCTAACTTAGAGACTCAACCCTGTGACTGAATAAATAGTCTGAATCACTTAGCGGGTCAAAGCTAAGATGTGTTGGCAGAACTAGCTCTGCGGTGGCATACATGGGCCGTTATCAGCGCTGCACACTCACAAAATGACCTGAGAATTTAACAGCAGCACATCCCACAACATGTCCAAAAATGCCAAGAAAGCCTGTGAGAATCACTCGATACCACCTAAAAGGGAGGCCACACTTCTAAAGGATTTAGGATTTTCAGACTGCTGTTCCCAAGGCACCAATAGCTTATTGGCTCCATCTGAAGTAAACATAATTGCCAAGCTTCCTGTTGACCTTAGCACTGTTTCCAATCGGGCTCAGATATAAGTGTGCTATGCAATATTAGAAACATAAACTCTCCCTGAGCACACAACCAATGGCCTGATCACTTGTTTTTGTTGTTAAGACTTGGAAGTATGGAAAACCTTTCTTTTCCCCCTACTGTCTTGTTCCATGTGACAACTGACAAAAATCAGTTTTGTTCATTCTGGCAAAAACAAAGAAAGTAGAGACAATGCACTGTAAGAAAGTGGGTTTCAATGGACTTGGACAACTCCCTGGAAACTTGAAGTTATGCTGAATGAGGTTGGAGCCCTGGGACTGTGTTCTAGGTGAACGAGTGTTACATTAATATTCTCCTGGAACTGGTAGCACAGAACAGAATCTTATGGCCCCTTGCACACTCAAGTAGAAAGTAGGTTTCTGTAGTAGTTAGGGTTTCTTAGAAAGAGATTTCTCTTCTGGTAATATGTAAACATGACAGAATCTTATAGGGAGAAGGAAATTGAATACCTATTAAACCTTTAGGATCAACATACACCTATAATAAGTGGTATGCATTTCATCAGATGAGAAGCTACCCTAAAAATGGCCCAGCAAGGTGGGAAAGTATCCTAGGAACAGCAAATGTTTTTCATGTGGGCCACGCTTCCCCCACAGCGGATGCCATCAACTGATTATGGCACTCTTTCCCACTGAGTTTGGATGAGCCATGGAATTTTTCTCAACATAGTGTCCAAGAAAGTCACTATTAATCAATTGGTTTTGGTAAATGAAATGAAACCTGTGTTTTATCTTCAATTTAGCATATTTTGTAAATGTCCTTTAGGGAAGACACTTTGTTAGCATCATCTCATAATTCTTTTCCATATGGATCTTACAAAAAAACAAAAAACAAAAGAATTCTTATATGTAGTTCACTTACTCATTTCTTCAACCTACATTTATCGGGCACCTACTATGTGCCAGGCACTGTAGTTTGGAGAAGATGTGGGAGTAGCAAAGCAGGCAAAAATTCCTACCCTGTGAGAGCTTGCATTCTAATGTTTATGAATTTAGGAACATTGAGCCAACTAATACTTACATTAGTCTCGTCTAATTTATTAAAGTGGCCACTCGTTAACAGAGCTACTCAGAGGAACTACAAAGGCAGAGCACATGTGAACAATTTTTATTTCATACCCAAATATAACCTACAACAAAGCTAATTGGACACATGGTTAGTACACCCTATTACCCAGCATGAAAATAAAGGATAGCCAACAAGCCCTTCAGGTACTCAACTATGATCAGCATTGTATTTATAGCAAATCCAAGCCTCTCCTGTGGTTGGTCTGCTGGGGGTGGTGTGATGGGGATTTCATGGGGTGGTGAGGAGGAATATAGAATAAATCCAGAATAACTTATAAATTGAACTATTCAGATAATCTAACACTTGAAACTTGCAACCAGGAAATAAATTTAGGAAATTCATGAATATGTGTATCTTCTAATATAGTATATATATTTTTTTATTCCTATCAGGTTAAAATATGACAGGATCCTAAAGTCTCTCTGCCCATACAATACATCTGTACCTCAGTGCGTCAACACTCCCTTGCAGGAAAGCCTTCCAGAGTTTTACTCTATGTAACTGCAGCCCAACACAAGACGCCCTAACGTATAGGACAGTATACCAGCTAGACAGATTACAATTGTTTAGATTTAGATTACAATCTACAATTGTAATATACAAGCTGAATATTTAAATTTCTGCATAGCAAGGCTGCCCTTGGTCTGGCTTTCATCTTTCTCCTATATCACTTTGCTGTTTTAAGGTAAGAAATATTTGACAGTTTTATCAAAAGAAGGCTGATAGTCCTAAATCAAGAATTTTAAATTTTAAATGTAGTTCTACATTCCTTAGGTCGGTGGGGGGGGGGGGGGGATAAGTTTTTTTCTAGCATAAAGATATATTCAAACGGAGAAAATGCTACTGATGGGTTCATATAGTCGAAATTGTTCCTTTGAAGCTCTGAATATGCATGCAAAAGGAATCCCATATAAAGAAAAGTGGTTTCCTTTAGAAAATGAACCCATCTTGTAAGCTGAATGCTTTGAGTTTGGGTAACTTGAAGAAACTTCCTTTGATTGAAGTCATTTAAATCTGGGGTTTTTTTTCCCCCATGGATTAAAAGATCTCTGAATTTTCTTTATGAGTAAGTTATTGTCTAAGACAGGATTTTGTGTATTCCAGGGTAACCACATCCTTACAGAGTAAAAATATTTTTATTTTTTAGCAGCAACATGCTACTTCGTATTTGTTGAAATTGGTCTGTTTAAAATGCATTATAGAAGGAATTATTTTCTTTTAGTTATATATAACTTGTGGAACTTTGAACGCAGTAAGTTGAGCACTTGGCCAGTATGAAATAAATCTGTGTTTTTAAAAATATATCCCACTTGGGTAATAACAAAACATGAAATGTTGAAAACTGTAGGGTAATTAAAGCCTTTGCGAGCCAATGAACTCTAACATCATATAGATAAATTATTGTCAATAAGCTTTCCTTTTTCAGATGGGAATTTAAAATGTTAATTATTAAAAAATAAATAAAACATTAATTATTATTTTGCTTAATAGATACTTAATGGTTTCTCTATCTGGTATTTCTATGGAAACTTGTGGCTACATTAAGAAGATATGGCTTGGGTTCCCAGGTTCAGAGGAAGGGTTGACCTTCTGGCTTCTCCACTTGAATTCTTTAATGGCACAGATCACCTTTTCATCTTCACAAACTCACATATGTGCCCCCACAGATCTGGCATCATGCTGGGGGCTCAGCATTTGACAAATGGCAGCTATTTTACTCCATGGTCTCCACACATATATGGAACCAAAAAAAATAAAAGGATAGAAAAAAGGAAACGTAAGGTCTAAGTCATTGGTCTCTATCACAGCATTTCAGCCCTTAGCTTCTCTCTCTGCTCAACCCGTTTCCAGACAACATCTCACTGTGGCCCATTCATCACGAACCTCGGGGGCTGGAATAACTGCATGGAGTCAGGGTAACTCTGGCACATGAGACAGCAAAGCTGAGGTATGAGGTGACCTTGGTGGCTCAATCCAGTTGGAGTGCAAGGCAACCTTAATGCATTTTATAATCACTAATACCAATAAATCTCATTTTTATTTTAATGACTCTTAAGTTGGGTTTTTTCCCCATCACCACAGAAAAAGTCCTAATACTAAAATGGCTGATCTTGGTTTTGTTTTTATTGTTTGTTTTTTAAATAGCCAGGATTTGTAAAATACAATCTCTCTTCTGGAATATTTGTCCAATAAGAATTATCTATTGATAAATGTAAACTCCGTGCTTTTTTTTTTAAGTCCATGCTTTTAATTTCTTATTTTGTTATCATTGCTGTTTGACAAAACCTGAAGCCAGATCTAGACAAATAAATGAACAAGAAAAAAATGAAACTGTGGGCTAGAATATGATAAGGCCAGTTCTGGACTTCTTCATAAAGGAATTTCATAATTATGAAGGAATGATTCCTTTATGAAAGGTACAGTAATACCCAATTAAAATAAAAAGTGGTTGATCCAGTTATTTCATATATATACCCAACCAGAGTACTGTTTCTACTTAATAGGATCTTGTGTAACTATTTAACTATTGAAGGTGTGTTTTCTAGGATAAAAATCCTGAACACAATAATCACTTATTTAAATATAACTCCAACAGAATAACTATGAGGTTGATTTAATTTGATGATTTGTGCATGTGTGCAGGTGTGTGTATGTAAATCAACTATGTTTTATCTGTTATTTTTCATCCCACAGCCATATCTCCTTACCACTTTTCAAAGGCAGTCGTATGTGGATCACTCTGAACATCATATGTATTCTCCTTTCTGCATAATGTACGGCTTCCATGGAAGTGCAGCATAAGGAAACCTCTAATTTTGAGTGATATATAGAATGTGGTCACCATATACAAACACATGCATAAGTTTCCATTGTAGATTTAGGTCATCTGCAGCCATCTGTTTGTTTTTTGTTTTTTATTTTATTTTGCCATCTGTGTCACAAAGTTTATAAGTTAACACATTTTGCTAATGCATGTGGATATACACCCAAAATGTGGAGAAAATTGAAAAAAAGTTTTTTAATGTCCTGAAAATGACCACAAGGAACAATAGCAATAGCCAGATAGAAAATAAAAAAAAAGGAGAATTCAAAATACTGCCTTAGGTGATCTTTTTTTTTTTTTTTTTTAGTTTCAAGCAACAAAAAGTCAATCCAGAAAAACTTCAGCAGAAAAAGTTACTTTTTCCCCCCATGAGGAAGAATACTGAGAGACCTTGAAAGGAGTTGATGATTGACCAATCCCTGATGAAGCAGGGGCCCCAAGTTGCTTCAGGGACCTAGCTGTGGTGCTCAGGAGATATTTCTTTAATAATAACAAGGACAGTCAAAATAATCTTAAAACCTAACATCTACTGAATATACAATATGTCACACTTTAAATGAATTCCCTTATCTATATTTCATACCAGCTGTTTGAGAAAGTTCACATTATTTTTCCTGTTTTCCAAATTAAAAAACTAAAGACAAAGAGGTTAAATAAATTTCACAAGACTACAGTGCTAGTCAGTAGCAGAGCTAGGCACTGAACTCAAACTGGTATGACAGCCTGAGTACTTAACCGCAGGATTGCATGGTTCCCCTTCAAACAACTCCTAGTTTCTGCCGCTCAGTTTGAAATAACAGAATTTGGGGAAAAACATGCTTATAGCTCTAGCTTGGATCAAGTATCCACCTTTGTTTGGACCAACTTTCTAAGACAAGGGCCAAGGGTTAGTATGTAGAAAATGGTGGCTCTTTGTTTGGGGGATTTGTGGGGAGCTAAGCAGCCATGACAAGAGGTACCTCTAGTGTATCCCTCCTACCTTCATATCCAATCTTCCCAATCAAATGTGATTGTCCCCTCCTAGGGCACTCAGTGAACTTTGCTTCATGTGATAGGCTTGTCTATCGCCTCTAGAAATGTTCTAGACTGCAGCAAGTTTTACCTTTCTATTACACATCCCTGCTGAGTCTACCAGGTAATGGCCCACAGTAGATCATTTGAACACTTGTTGTTGAATGAAAAAAGTAACTATGATTGGCAGATGAATGTGAAGAATGCCATAACCTGGAAATCATAATTTGAAGGCCAGAGAGTCCCATCCACAAAGGCAAATGGAGGGGAAAAAAGTATGTAGGGAATAAAATATAATCTATGCATCCATTTAAAAATCAACACATGAAAGTAACATTTTTAGTTTCAGTTTCATGATTCAACCTTTCCAGTGTAAATAATTTATAAGAGAAGTGAGACAAATATCAGGTTTGTGGGAAATATAAATTAATCTAGGTCTAAAATTAGAAGAACCCTTCCCCATAGACAGATGATAAGGGGACAAAAAGGGCAAGAGGAATTTAATGAAAACAGTAGGGGAACCACAGAACCACAGAAGCTAGCAGGCTGATGGCCATTTGATAAAAGAAACAGAAGAGTCAAGATTCCAGGGTGACCAGAAGTTTATACACAGAAAGACAACACAGGACAGGAAAACGGATATCAAAGGACATAGAATTTGCAATATATTTGCTTTGTAGATCTGGCTTGAAGAAAAAGTGGGAAATAGGCATAGATTGCATTCAAGCATCCAAATCTTCCTTTTAGGCTCTCTGGCACTTCCTCCAACCTTCAGTACCCAAAAGCCTCTGGTCTTGCATTTTCCTCTGTTCTTAGTGAGGGATGGGATCAGGTATCTCTTGTTCACATGGTAATGTAAATGAGTCTGTCTGGATGTTACCATTTCTTTAATGGTGAAAGTAAAAGCGAATTCCAACTGCAACAGGAAATTGGGTAGATTTAGAAGTGTCAGGATTCCTGACTCAGATATCACATAAAGACGACCCTCTGTTGAATAGAATTCTGTGTAGGGAAGAGGCATATTCTCAGCTAAATTCTATTTCTCAGAACAAATATAGTCTCATGGATTACAAGATATTTTGGTCCTGCTCAGACACTTAATACTGTATGACCTTGGGTAAGTCACTCAACCACTCTGGGCCTAATTATTCTCTTTCCAAGCCTCAGAAATAGGGGCGCCTGGGTGGCTCAGTCGTTAAGCGTCTGCCTTCGGCTCAGGCCATGATTCCAGGTCCTGGGATCGAGCCCTGCATCGGGCTCCCTGCTCGGCAGGAAGCCTGCTTCTCCCTCTCCCACTCCCACTGCTTGTATTCCCTCTCTTGCTGTGTCTCTCTCTGTCAAATAAATAAATAAAATCTTTAAAAATAAATAAATAATAAGCCTCAGAAATAAAACCACTTCCTGGGGATATTCTAAGATTTAAATTTATATAATTGGGTAGCTCACTTCTTGGCATTTAGGAAGTATTCATTAAACAGTAGTTTTTGTTTTATATATACTATTACTGATATCATTGTTGTCCTTACATTTGGTGAGTGGTCTCCAAAGTGGGATGTTGCAACTCAGAATGGGTATGAATGTTATTAACTATTGAGCTGTGGGATGAAAACATACATACTTATACATTAATGTGGGGGGGGTGTGGGTGGGTGTGTGGGTGTGGGTGTACACATAAAACCTAATTTAGGGGCACCTGGTGGCTCAGATGGTTAAGTCTATGCCTTCGGCTCAGGTCATGATCTCCAGGTCTTGGGATAGAGCCCCATGTTGGGCTCCCAGCTCAGCAGGGAGCCTTCTTCTCCCTTCTCCCTCTGCTTCTCCCCCTGCTTGTGTTGTTTCTCGCTCTCTCTCTGTCTCTCAAATGAATAATAAAATCTTTAAAAAAAAAAGACCTAATTTTAAAAAAGTTAAGCTTTACTAATATTTGAAGTATGGATTGACACTCATGTTCTTAATTGATCTCTATATTGCTATTCATTCACCTCACAGGAAAAAAAATCACCCTGTGTCTCTTGAGACAAAATGGGGTGCCCACAGTGTGGAAGGGTTGATGTGGTGTCTCCCTTGTTTGCCCTCTGTGTACAGTGACTATGAACTATGTAATTTCATTTTCAAAAAGAACTAAAATAAACAAGTGCCTTGAAAGAATTCCTACAAAGAAACTATGAAATGAATGTGGTATTAAAGACACATAAATTTAAGAAAATAAGAAAATGCCAGCATTGGCATGTCCCCTATTCTTTAGATGAACTCCTTGTCTGCCATCCTAAGTCATTAAAACAGTATTGGCTGATAAGAGGGCATCAGCAAAAGAAATTGTCTATCGGACACTGACATCTACTTTCATTAACAATGCACCACTACTAAGTAAAATAAAATTTATCTTAAAATGTTTGTCATCTCTTACTTTAATTTTTCTATTGTTCTGAATGTACTTTAGAAATATTCAAACATTAGGGGTATAGTCTTAAAAAAAATTTTAAGGATGCAGCACTTAAAAATGTTTGGAAACCATTTCACTAAGTGCATAAGTTTCTTGCATTTCAGGGATCTTTAATGGCAGGAAGAAGAAAACAATTTCAGTTAAACCTGGAGAAAATTTTAAATTTTGATTCTGCTTTGACATTAAATATGAATATTTATTCCCAGGTAAAAGAAATCATTAATATTTCATTTTATTTTATTCAATTAGTTATTAAACACAGTCAACACTCAAAAAGCATAACGTTTATTATTTACTTCCCCACCTTCTAGAACTTAGTCCTTTAGGTCTAGTTCCCAAAGGTGTTACAAGATCATTTAATCTTTCTGCCCACCTCATGCCAGGCTGCTGGGAAGCTTTCTAGAGCCCAGGAAAAACCCTGATCTTAGAGCCTGAATTTATCTCTAGAAAATTCAAGGAACAGCATGGGAAAATAAAGATTACCTTCATAAAATAGTACCAGGACAATACATTGATGGGTTCCTCAATATTCCACAACTCCTACATGGCTAGGAGGTGATCAATCTATACATACAGCTAGAGGGATCCTAGCTCACTCCCTTTCAAATCTACCTCCAGAGCAATTTATTCATTCTCTAAGAAAGCTCAGAAGGCTTTGCATAGTTGTGTTTTGTGTCCATGTGCTTCTAGGCTCATGGGAAGGATATTGTTAAATAGAAATAAGATACACTGGTATTTCTATTCTGAGGCATCACTTTTCTTGGTTGAGTAAGGACTCAAATTCATACAATATTTTAGACAGGCTTTCATATTTCCTTCTTCTTCCAGCTGTGGCTTCAAAATTCTCTTAAAACCAAACCTAGATCCTTGAAACCCTCTTTAACTGGGTATATTTTTGAAGCAAGAATGCCCTTTCAATTCTGCTCTGTAGTCAACTGACCCTGAGATGGGCATGTGTGCATCGTAACTTCTCCCTGTGAGCCTGGGAGTCCCCGTCAGTAAAATAAGCATCATAATATCAGAATGCTCCCATGTTTCTGAGAGACATCCAGAGCAATTGAACATTTGCCTGGCGCTGCAGAATACTTGGGTGGAAGGCAGGCAGGACATGCTGCTAATATTCCTATCAGTGCCAATTTCCAGATGGAACTCTGGAGCTAAACTGAGTTCACTGCTTTTCAAAATCTGTTCGGTAAGTGCTCCCAGGGCTGGTATGGGCTATGGGGCTCATTTGTTTTTCCTGGTCACCATGGAGCTGCTAGTTTCAATCACAGAGCATCAGAGCAACTAGGAAAGAACAGTAAGTGCCAGAACCCACTGGCTGTCTTTGGAGAAGCGGAAGGGTGAGTAGCAGGAAGCAGTAAACCCAAACCATAGCTGCCAATAAATGACCTAGACACTGTTTTCTTGGCATTTCTGTTTGAGTTCTTCATGGCTAAGCAAATCAAGACAAATGGTGGTGGTGGGGGGGGGGCGGTGCTAGGGGAGATGAAGTTTTCTCAAGGATCCATTAAGGTGATGGGCGCCTGGGTGGCTCAGCTGGTTAAGCGACTGCCTTCGGCTCAGGTCATGGTCCCGGAGTCCCGGGATCGAGTCCCGCATCGGGCTCCCTGCTCGGCAGGGAGTCTGCTTCTCCCTCTGACCCTACCCCCTCTTGTGCTCTCTCTCTCACTCTCTCTCTCTCTCAAATAAATAAATAAAATTAAAAAAAATTAAAAAAAAAGGATCCATTAAGGTGAATCTCTTAGCTATAAAATAAGTGAAACTCTGGCAGAATAGCAGAGACAGATCAGAGTTTAGATTTGGAATCATTTAGGCTGGACAAACGTTTCAAATCTCAGTTGCTCATTTGTAAAATGGGTATAGTAATATTTACCTAAGGCAATTGTTTAAGTGCAAAGCACAGTGCCATGCATATAGGGAGCCCCTGTGACTGCAACTTTTGTTATTCTCAACCTTGTAAAGGATAGTATTCAACATTTAAACAAAAATATATAAGATAATCCAAGGCTGTTCAGAGGCTTTCTCTATATTTCACTCCATCGTGCAGGAGACATGACATTTTAGGAGAAAAACTGTAGGATATTTAAAAGTATTTAAATTTCGAAGCCTGTGAAATTCCAGGACTATCTAATTTTAGTGGCTGCTAAACTCTATACATCTTGCTTTGCTTGGTTAGAAATCAACTGCTTTCCTTGACAATAATCATTTTCACAAACACACTGGATGAAAGGCGATCCGAGTGCATGTTCAGGAAATCACTCTAAAAGCATGATTAACTCCCCCAGGATTACAAAGTAGGCACCACTCCACCCTAAACTGTATGGTCAGGCTAGGATTAAGGATAGAAAGTCTCTTGAGCAATGTATCAAAATTCACAAAGCTACAGGACAGAAAAGGCAACATAGTAATTTAACCTTTGGAAATCTTGAGCGAAAATGCTTTCTGGCTAGTCCTTCCTCCTGGAGAAGCAGCTAGGCTTCTTTGTGGTCCTATGCTTCTATTGATAGTTATTCTCTTCCTCTCCAACCAGCCCAGAGCTGCTATCAGTAGCTTAAAATCCCATCCTCTCTCTCAGAAATTTTGTCTCAGTGGAACTGGAAGATTACTTTCCTGCTATTTGAAGTTCCTGTGTCACTGAAGTATGCTGGCCCAGGGACTTAAAAGCCAATCCTTTCTTTATCACGGTTAAATGCATGATAAGCAGAGAAAGGTTTTGATATTCAAACTGGCCCATTCTAGAACTTTTTTTTTAAATAGTAGTAATCATTTTATTAGTTATTAATGTGGATTTTCTTTTTTTTATTTCTTTTATTGTTATGTTAATCCCCATATATTACATCATTAGTTTTAGATGTAGTGTTCCATGATTCATTGTTTGTGCATAACACCCAGTGCTCCATGCAAAACGTGCCCTCCTCAATACCCATCACCAGGCTAACCCATCCTCCCACCCGCCTCCCCTCTAGAACCCTCAGTTTGTTTTTCAGAGTCCATCGTCTCTCATGGTTCGTCTACCCCTCCGATTTCCCCCCCTTCATTCTTCCCCTCCTGCTATCTTCTTCTTCTTTTTTTTTTTTCCCTTAACATATATTGCATTATTTGTTTCAGAGGTACAGATCTGAGATTCAACAGTCTTGCACAATTCACAGCGCTTACCAGAGCACATACCCTCCCCAGTGTCTATCACCCAGTCACCCCATCCCTCCCACCCCACCCCCCACTCCAGCAACCCTCCACATGCAGAAGAATGAAACTGGACCATTTCCTTACACCACACACAAAAATAGACTCCAAATAGTTGAAAGACCTCAATGTGAGATAGGAGTCCATCAAAATCCTAAAGGAGAACACAGGCAGCAACCTCTTCGACCTCAGCCGCAGCAACTTCTTCCCAGAAACATCGCCAAAGGCAAGGGAAGCAAGGGCAAAAATGAACTATTGGGACTTCATCAAGATAAAAAGCTTTTGCAAAGCAAACAGTCAACAAAACCAAAAGACAACCGACAGAATGGGAGAAGATATTTGCAAATGACATATCAGATAAAGGGCTAGTATCCAAAATCTATAAAGAACTTATCAAACTCAACACCCAAAGAACATTCTAGAACCTTTTAAAGGAAATGCTCACTCCAGTCTTTTAATAAAATGAAAAGGTTCTGGATTTAATAATATGAAACAGAAAAATTATTCTATTACCCCAGAAACTTCCAGCTACTTTGTTCAGATATTGGTTGGATGGTAGGGGCTGGGGGTAGGGGTAGGGGGAGCATGGGGATTTGTCCTGTTACATCTCTGAAAATTCAGGTGCCTCCTTTGACTCTAATACCTCAGAAGAATAATATGAGGGAGCTTTGGCAGGGCAATTCTTGAATCTCTCTACAGTATATACAGTATAAAGGTAAATGTCCTTGGATATAGAACACTATTTCCAGGGCCACCGTGAATTCAATGACTAAGGCAACATGTCCCTCACTGGACTTTGTTCTTTTAATTTCTCTCTCTGCCCCCTCCCTGGTCCCATATATGAGGATGGGGAGCAGAGGACATAGAACCGATGGATGGAGATGTGGTGGAGGGAAGGAGGGTGGTGCAGCTGATGTCTGATACATCAATTCGATTCACTATTTTATCACCCAGAGAACAGAATTCCAAGATTTCTCATCATGCCCAGAGAGTATTCTCTCTTTTTTTTTTTTTTTCCATAAAAGGAATCTAAGAGGCTTTTAGAGGAAACCAGCACTTACGTGTTTCAATGAACTGAAAATCTACCTAAATGAATGGTGAGAGAAAAACCTAATACACCGTAGCCACCCAAATTTCACATAAACAAATTCCTCCTTGAAGGCACTGGGCTGTGTAACACAGTAGAATCCCTATTTGACTGCCAGATTCAAAATGAAATAAGAACAAAGGTAACATTTCCAGGCTATGAAATGGTATTGCTAGGAGACTTAAAAAATAATAGTAATAATAAAAGGAATGAGTAATCAAGTCATTAGATGTTCCGTAACTCTGATACTGCAATCCACATGTGTACAACTGCAACCATTTCTTGCTAATTCTGACCGCTCTGATGTTTCAAAGGCCCATTTATTCATTTATCTCCCTCTGTGGCCAAATTACTATCACTTGCAGATCTCTCTCCTCAGTTTTGTTTCTCGCATTTCAATCATGTCCAATATACAAACAGAAGGGGTGGGTGTTTGGATCAATGTAGCTTAATTAGAATCCGGCTTCTTAAATCTTGCTCATTTTCTTTTTCATTAATTCCAACCACACGAGACAGTTGGGCACTGACTGTTGCACGTATATTCTAGTCACTAATTTTTTTGAGTTACAGATCTACGGCTTGCTTGTCGATTTTGAAAGCAAAGGAGAAAGTCCTTTTGATTTCATTTTAGATTGCACAACTAAAATGAGCTTACAAGCATCTTTTTCTCTCTTCCCAATCCTCTTGCTTTCATTGTGAAGACTACAATAAAATAAAAACACAAATGTAAAGAATTATTGGTTTAAATGTTTTTGGTCTGTCTTTCAAGCTATCTTTTGATGTTTGCCTCTAGAACTCCAATGTTGCAGCCACCACGGCTTGAAGTATTTCCCCCACCACTTGTGCCATTTCAAACATTCTCTTAGTATTAAAACAAATCAGAATCAGGAGGTATCTAATTGTGCTGGTTTTGATTTTGTTAATACAAAGTGAAAGATTAAAATGGAGCAGTAACAGCAAAAACATTTCTTAAAGTGGCAGTCACGGCTAACCATTAAAGACAAAGAAGCTGAAAAACCAAACCTTAAAAACTTCAAAAAAATGAACCAAAAAAAAAAAAAAGTTTTTTTCCAGGAAAGTACAATCATGACAGAGGGTGGCTTTATAACCTTTTTATAAAAACGTTACCATTTGGCAAAAGGCGCTCCTGCGAAGGTTTTCAACTAAATCCTAACTGGTTCCCCCTACAACATTTACAAGCTCACATATTATAGCTGTCACTTTTGGTGGCAGTTGGCAAGTTTTGCAGTGGTCTGGGTGCTTCCCTGACATGCCTCTTCTCTGGTCTTGCTTTCTCATCTCTTTGCGTGCTCTTCTGTTCTCCAGTTACTTCCAGGGCTATACACCAGCTTTCCCTTTCTATAGCTCCATCATCATCACATCTGCAGGGCAACAGTCCCAGATGTCCCCACCCCCACCCCCAGATCCTTCAGAGAATCTGAAACTGTGCATCATTTGAACCAAAGGGATCTGTTCAGACTGTGCTCTTTTAAGCTACCCAGCACTTCCTTTTTGATAATGATAATTATTATTCCAGATCTCACAGAAGACTGTTGCTGGGGATGCTGGTATGAACAGGTAGAACTTTCCCTGTTCAATGCATACCAAAGTCAGTCATTAGTAGAAATTATAGCAAAATCTCCACCTTCCCTTACAATCTTAATTTCAAATGTTTTCAGGCATTATGCCATGCCCCTTCTCTCTAGTGATCACTCTCTCTTCCCCTAAGCAACTGGGTGGGGGGTGGGGGGGTAGGCAGGCTGACTTGCCAAGGTAAGAGAAGTCTTTCCAGGAATTGCTGAGTCCATGGATTTTACCCACTGGCAGAAAGTTAAGAGGGAGAGCTTCCTTCATATACTTTTGTGTTTACCTTTCAATGTAAATTGATCACTGGTAAGCTGAAGTCTGATGCACACCTTGGCATGACATGGTCACCTACCAACCTCTGAGGCAAACTTTTCAATCCCCAAATTGGGAAATGTGGTTTCACCACAGGAAATTGAGCCTTTGGACGACGTGTCATAATTAATACCAGTGATGCATTCAATCATAATTGTATTCATTTAACTAATGGGAAGAGTAATGTTTGCAGTGAAATACAATGGGGAGACAGGAACTGGCCAGACAGGTAGGTGGAAGAGGACCATTTTGAAAAAAAGGAACAAAAAATATGAAGACAGAGATGGAGGGGTGTGTGGCACATTTATAGACACTACACAAAGCTCATTATTACATGATTGCAAAGGGCCACAAGATGAGTGTCAAGGATGAAAATGGATACAGAGGCAGGGGACAGATCATCAAAGGCTTTGTGTATTGAGCCAACGAATGCAACATTTCATCCAGTAGGAGAGTGGATGAAGGAATTTGAACTGGAGTGGGAGATGCCCTGATTTGTACCTTACAAAAATGGCTGGGGGTGGTGTAGGAGAATGGACTGGAAAGGGGCAAGGCTGGAAGCAAGAGCACGTGCAGAAGTCGAGGTGACAAATTATGGAGGGCCTCAACTAAGAATGTGACAGTGGGAATGCAGAGAAAGGGCAGACATTTTGGGAAAATGTTAGGAAGAGAGAATTGGCAGAGCTTCAGGACTAATAAAATGTGAGCCATGACAGAAGAGGCTTTCATAATTAATGAGACTACGTTGACCCTCCGATATAAAGCTGGCCATCTGCCTGTATATCAAATCCATTTCCCTCTCAGGTACTCAAGGACTTTGCTTCTCTGAGTATACAACCTCTCTATCCTTATTTTATCTCCCTTTACTGAATCATTCCTATCAGCACACAAACATGCTACAATAGCTCTTAAAACAAAACAAAACAAAACCCTTTCTACTCCTCTTTTCCCCCCAAGCACTGCTTGATTTCTCTGCTCCCTTTTGTAGCCGAATGTCTTGTGTGAGTTGTTCATAACTGTTTCGCATTTTGTCACCCCCCAATCTCTCTTGAACTCACTCCACACAAGCTTTTGTCCCCAACACTATTCAAACTTCTCTTGCCAAGTGTCCAGTAAAAATAACTTTGACTCTATCGCACATGGCACACCTAAAGACAGCGTAGGCACAATTCAGTGCAGTCTTGCTCAGAGATGTGTAGTATTTATACTCTGGCACCTGCAGCAGTGGTTAAGGGCCATCTAGGAAGGGTGGGGAGATAATAAATTCCTGAGCATTCCTGGCTCTCTTTGTGAGAGGCAAAGCAGGTTGCTGAAACTAGAGGCCAGTCCTTTTACAAAAGACGTAGGTGTTGGCTGTTAGAAGAGAGTACAAAAGCCAGTGTTCACAAAAATGGCATAAGGAAGGGGAACCCAAAATGTGGTCCCCAGACTGGAAGTATCAGAATTGCCTGGGAATTTGTTGGAAATAGAAATACCCTAATTCTCCAAATTACAAGCCCTCCAGGTGACTCTAATGTACATTATGGTTTGAAGACCACTTCATAAAATCTTTGTGATGAAAGCATAACTACATTATCCTTTTTTTATAGATAAGGAGAGTCCAGGAGATTTTGACCCCATTATTTTAACACCACAATAGTGTGACTCCACATCTGTGAATATAAACTTTAAATCAAAATTATAACATGGATGAATTTTTTTTTAAAGATTTTCTTTATTTATTTGAGAGAGAGAGAGTGAGAGAGAGAAAGAGCACAAGAGGGGGGAGCGGGAGAGGGAGAAGCAGACTCCCTGCTGAGCAGGTAGCCCGATGCAGGACTCGATCCCGGGACTCCAGGATCATGACCTGAGCCGAAGGCAGTCGCTTAACCAACTGAGCCACCCAGGCGCCCCATGGATGAATTTTTAATCAAGAAAATATTTCCTACAGCAAGCTATATTACATCAATTTAATTTCTTGATGATTTTTTTACACATTACACTTAAGTCTTTTACTACTCACTTAAATTAATTAATATCACTGGGAATGATACAATGCACTATTACTTTATAAAGAAAGTTTTCATTGGTCAATAAAAACTTTTATTTTGTCTAAATCAAACTTTTATGGTCATAGATTTAGCTAGACTGAAATTTGTTTTGTGGTGATTATTTTTATAAAGTCAATTATTTTCCAGGCCAAATTTTACAAAACTACATTTTGTCAATAAGAGTTCATTTCTCAATTTTTAGTTAGTAGCATATTTTATAGTGACCAGTTTGAAATATTATCCATTTTATTTCATGTAGATTAGTTCTACAAGTTAAAAATTGGATAAAATACTCAATGCTTATCCTTGTTTCTCAGTAAACCATGCCATAAAAATTATCATCACAGAAGTACCCTATTGTCAAAATTCCCCACCCATCATAAATTATTTAGTGCATGCAGTTTTTCCATAACTACTTATCCTTGAGAGATTACCTTAAATGTGTATTTCTAATCTCTTCCAGAATTGATCTAGTATGTTTTGTCAATGTAGAATGTGAGAAGCTGTGCTCTCAGAATTCTGCTGGCTTAAGACAATGTGGAACTTCAACAAAGTGGTTTATTCTTGTTGTTTACTGAGTGCAAATAACAAACAGATTTAAAAATACAGAGGAAACAAGGGGATTACTGAAATTTTCCACAACGTATGCACCCAATCTCATGACTTCCCTCTCTCTCTCTCACTTGCTTTGGCAGCAAGAACAATTATAAAGTAAAAATAATAATTAAATTTAAAGCTTATGCAGTGTTCTCCATATGGCAGGCATTGTTCAAGTCCTCTATATTTATTAACTCATTTAATCTTCTAAATAACCATGAGTTAGGTACAATAAACAGCACTTTATTGATGTGAAAATTAAGCCTTAGAGAGGTTATATAAAACCCAAATTTCCAATCTAGACAATCTATAAGTAGAGACCGTCTCTTAATGGCTATGTTATACTTCATAGACAAATAAGAAAGAAAAATAGCCAGCTGATTCATTTTCCAGGGATGACAGCTCCCTCTCATTCTCTTTCCTCTTTTCCTTTCTGCTCTCAGTCTCTTCTAACCAAGCTTCTTGCTCTTTCCACTCCAGCCAACTTCCTCTAGCTCCTTTCCTTCTCATATCTTCCAAACTCCTTCCAGGATGCTTTATAATTTTGTGAAATAAGAAGATTTCCCCCTTCTTTTAGGACTTCTCTAATATATATCTTCAAACACATCTTAAACTGTTAAAGAAAATTTCTCCCTTTTTCCCCTCCCTCTTTCTCTCCCCCCCCCCTTTTCACCCCTGCAATACAAATAAATCTAGGTAAAATCCAATAAAAAAGATAGAAATACATCCTTGGTTAATCCCAAATAAGAAGGAAATAAGGAACAGAAAAAAATAATAATTTGTGTTACAAACAAATATTAAAATGATAGACAAAAGCAATATCAATGTCCACAATAAATGTAAATGGGCTAAAGATTCCACTTAAAAGGCGGATATTGTCACATCAGCTCAAAAACACCAAAACAAACTATATGATATTTATAAAAGTTACATTTTAAATAGAGAGACACAACCAGGTTGGAAGTAGAGGTAGAAAATGGTATACTACGCAAATGGTAAGAATGAAAAGCTTGTGTGGCTCTATTAATATCTTTTTTTTTAAAAGATTTTATTTATTTATTTATTTGAGAGAGAGAATGAGATAGAGAGAGAGAGCATGAGAGGGGGGAGGGTCAGAGGGAGAAGCAGACTCCCTGCTGAGGAGGGAGCCCAATGCGGGACTCGTTCCTGGGACTCCAGGATCATGACCTGAGCCGAAGGCAGTCGCTTAACCAACTGAGCCACCCAGGCGCCCAAGCTCTATTAATATCTTAAAAAAAAAAAAATTCAAAACAAAATTACCAGAGATAAGATATTTTCATAATAAAGGATAAATTTATCAAGAAGATAATACAATCCTAAATGTGTATACATCTGATAGCAAGGCATTAAATTACATGAAGCACAAACTGACATAACACGAGGGAAAATTATACAAATCCATGATCATAGTTGAAGACTTTAATACTCCTTTGTTAATAAATGATAAAAAAAGGAGACAAAAACAAACAAAAAAAGATATAGAAGATTTGAACATTATCAACCAATTTGACCTAGCAATAACTAGCAGAAAATACATGTATACATGTATTAATCATCAACAGAAAATATATCCTGGATCATGAAACATGTCTTAATAAATTTTAAAGGATTAGAACCTTATAGAATATATTCTTTGACCAAAACAGAATAAAATTAAAACTCAGTAATAATATATCAAGAAAACCCCCAAGTATTTATAATAAGCAATATACAACTAAAATGGCCCATAGCTCAAAGAAGAAATCACAAGGAAAATTAAAAAACCTTAACTGAATAATAAAAACAATCAAAATTTGTGGAATTAAGCTAAGCAATTCTTAGGGCAAAATTCACCAGGCTTTCATGATAAAAATCTTTTGCAATTAAGAATAGAAGTGAACATCCTCAATTTGATAAAAAGCATTTTTAAAAAACCTACAGTTAATATTATATTGTTAAAATATTAAAGATGATATCTGCTCTCTTCACTTATATTCAACATTTTTAGGACCTAATCAGTGCAATAGGGCAAAAAAAATACAATTTAAAGAGATAAGTATTTCTTTAATTTGCAGAAAACATAGTTGTTTATGTGTAAAATCCTAAGGAATCAGCAGAATAATAAATTTGACAAGTTCTCAGATAGAAGATCTGATTTTAAGTTACTATAAAACTACAGTAATCAGGAGAGTGACATGAGGAGAGACAAATACATTAATGAAATAGGAAAGTTTGGAAACAGACCTACCCTTATACGATCAGTTGATATTTGACAAAGGCACCAAAGTAATTCAATGGAGAAAGAACAATGTTTGCAATAAATGGCATTGAAACCATTGTATATGCACAAAACAAACAAACAAACAACTCCTTTCTAATTTAAGAGGACTGAGAGGACTAAATATGAAAGCTAAAATACATTTAAAAAAAAATCTTTCTAATAGTGGAAGCAGGCAAAAATTCCTTTCAGAAAATGACGATGATGACGACGATGAGCAAAAAGAATTTCACAAAAACAATTAACTCTAACATTTTTTCAGTTGATTGATTTGATTTATGTCTACATACACCTAAGTTTCTGTTATTCTCTGGAAATGGAATTTCCAGAAATTCCTGGAATTGCTTTTATGTTTGATTTATAGAAACTTGTAGAATCAAATGCTGACTGGGACTTTCTGTATTGTCTAGGAATTATAGTTAAATACCAAAGCTAAGAAAAAAGTCTTTAAGTACCCAATTCTAAAGTCAGTGAGTTAGGGAGGGCCATTCCTTTGGAGGACATACTCTTCTTCTGCCCAAGTCAATATCCCAGGAACACTGGGAAAACTGAAAAAGGAGTGAGCTATATGAAGGCCAAATGAGCAAGACTCTAAGAGTCACTCATAAAGAACACAAACTCCTGGAACAAAGGGCACCAGCATGTTAGTCCCTGGCTGAACAGTGGGTTTCATTCTGTGGAACCCCAGAGTGGAACACTGACAGGCAGTTCTTAAAAGAGTAATCTGAGAAATTAGGAGGATAGGACATCATTCTTCTCAGATCCTCCAACCCCACAATGGAAAATAGGGGGATACTTAACATATGTCCCTAGAAGTTGGGAGATGAACTGAATGTAAAAATTCTTACCTATTTCTTGCCTGGGTCTATTGGCTAGCCATTTCCACCTAAGTTTGAAAGGACTATAGTGTAGCCTAAGATAAAAATAGAGCAAATTGCATACCATTTCAGCACTTTGTGGCCCTCAGAGGGAACAAGAAAGTACCACATTGATTTCAATGGAACTATTTGAAAAGACACTTGTTAAAGTCTCTCCTAAGGGAAAGAAGGATGAGGTGTAAGACCACATTCCCTCCTTTTCTCTAAGTAGCAACACTATGGGAGGAGAGAAGCATTAAATTAAGCTTGAGATATTTTTTTAATGAAATATTTCAAAATAAAGAGAACTGAGGTTCTATTACTGTAATTAATTACTGTATGAGGTTGTTTTGTAACCAAAATTACTGAGAAAAATTTAAATGGAGCCAAGCTTTTGTGTGTCCAGTATGCAGACAGATACAGGAGAAAATGTAAACCATTTCATATTTACACCCCAATGACTGGATTCTTTAATAAACCTGTTATACATTTCATTGTCATTTCATGGTAAAATACATATGATCTAAAGTCACACTGCAGTAAACTAAATTTGATATTATTTTTTAAAAGATTTATATATTAAGGGGCACCTGGGTGGCTCAGATGGTTAAGCATCTGCCTTCAGCTTAGGTCATGATCCCAGGGTCCTGGGATTGAGCCCCGCATTGGGCTCCCTGCTCAGCAGGGACTCTGCTTTTCCCTCTCCCTCTGCCCCTCCCCACCACTTGTGTATACTCTCTTTCTCTCTCTCTCAAATAGATAATAAAATCTTTTTTTAAAAAGATTTATATATTTATTCAAGAGAGAGTGCAGTCATGTGCATAAGCATGCGGTGTAGGTACGGTAGAGGAAGAGGGAGAGAAAGTCTTAAGTAGAACCCATGCTGAGCACAGAACCCAATGCAGGACTAGACCTCATGACCCTGAGATCATGACTTGAGCTGAAACCGAGAGTCAGAGACTTAACTGACTGCATCACCCAGATGCCCCCTGATGTTATTTGAATTAGGGGTTAGAGCTATAGGCTTACATTCTTATATATTAAATGGGGGTTTCCTCAAACCATCATTGTGCCATCAATGTGAGTAATACAAGTAATTATTTTTCTGGAGAGACATTTTGACATGGTAGATTCTAGGAGTTAGGTGAAAAATTTAGAGATGGCGGCCTCTACTCATGTGTATATCTCTGTAAAACTCTATGAAAGTAACTTTAAAAAGATATTCAAATCTTAAAAAAAAAAGATATTCATTCTCAATAATTATATTTGAGTTCCCCATAAGGAATAATTTAGTTCCATGAAGGTTGGCTTTTTTGATCATTTTCAAATGGAATCTTTTATTTAAACTAAAAATCAATCAAACTCATCATAAATATTGAGATTGATTTTTGAGGCCACAAACCTAACTAGCAATCCTACTACAGTTTTTGAAGAGTTGAAATGTACTTTACATTTCCATCCATAAATGTCTTGTGTATAGAGAACTAAAATCATACTCAAAAAGGGAAAACTTCAATATTTTATCTATTGTATGATGAATTTTACAATTAAATCTAAAGTTTAAAAAGCTTCCCAAACTGTAAGTGTTATGGACACTTTAAAAAGTAAGCTAGATCAGACATTGGGGGGAGATAAGTGAATTTTTCAATTGAGAATAAAAAGTTGATTTTCCCAGGTTCATTGTCAAGCATGAAATGATCAACAGCTGCAAATGAGCAGATGAGCCTATGTTTTATATACATGGATAAAATCAGGAGACCTAGATTGTGTCTGTTTCTGTATGACTAACAAAATGCGCTTATGAAATTATATTAATTAAATCTTCCTGGTGAGCCTACCTCCAAAAGTTTGTTTCTTTAATGGACAGACTTAAATGGACCTTCTTCTCAGGACTCTCATCAGTATTTGTGGAGAAGCTCTGACCAGAAATTACCTCTTCTAAATGGTGCTATAATTGCTCTTCTGTAGCATGTGTTAACATAATTGATATCTAGGGCACCTGCGTGGCTCAGTTGGTTAAGTAACTGCCTGCGGCTCAGGTCATGATCCTGGAGTCCCTGGATCGAGTCCCGCATCAGGCTCCCCGCTTGGCAGGGAGTCTGCTTCTCCCTCTGACCCTCCCCCCTCTCATGTGCTCTCTCTCTCTCATTCTCTATCTCAAATAAATAAATAAAATTAAAACAAAACAAAACATAATTGATATCTAGGGGGAAGCCAAAATTGGACGAAAACTTAAAAAAAAAAAAAAATCAAGTCAGTCATCTGGATCATGTTAGTGTCATGAGGACATAAACTGAGGTCTACTTTGGTGAGAGAACAAAGTCCAATCTAGCTCTAGAGTAAGCAACTATGTAATTATTATTTTTGAAGAATGTACATTTTCATATACATACTTAGATTAAAAATGGCTCCCCTCATGCATTTCCTATATTATTTGTCTGTCTCCCCACTCCCTTTCCTGTCTGTTACAGTACATTAGGAGTTTTCATGCCATAGTCCATCCCATAACTGCAGTCTTGAGCCTTCCACTTAACACATGGGAGGAAAGGCATGCATCACTGTACCTTGAGCTAATGGGACAACTGGGTTTGGTACAACTATATGTTTTGAAACCATAACAAGGACAAGAAAGGATTCCTTATCAGGAGGGGTAATCTACCTGAAATCACTGTTTTTTACTTGGTCTCACTTTCTGTATAAACACTCAGAATAAAAAAGAAAGGGGCCCCTTTTAATTCCAAATGCAAACTTTTCCAAGAGGGTGCCTCAATAAAAATTTTAGAATTTTATGCCCTATTAGGAGAGTACACTTACTTGCTTCCTTTGAAAAATTATTTCCTTTTATCAGATAAGGCTGTGAAATAACCATTCTCAGGAGAAAAAAAGGCTGGAACTAGAAAAGGAAGAAGTAAGCATCTTCCTGGTCATTTAGGTCAGCAGAATTGATCCTGGCGATCAAAGGGTTGATGGATGTCCTCTCAAGAACACCCTCACATCTTAATGAAACATGCAATCTAACATATACTCTGCACACCAGCAACACCAGGCTAATGACCTATATTTAGGAGTACCTCAAGCATTAGGTGAATTTTAATCATGGTTATTATTCATATCTTTGTATAACTTCATATTTGCTCCTCAAATTACTGGAGGTTTTTAACAGTTTTTCTGTGTGGGTTTATAGATTGTTGCATCAATGATATTTTCTTCCCCTTTCTATACTTCAGCAGAGTTTTAAGAAAATAGATCCATGTTGGTTTTGAAATGGAATTTCTACGTTTGAAATGGAATGTAGTACATAGTGAGGTTTCGAGTTAAAATATTTCAATAGTTCAGTCATCAGTTATGGTATAGCAATTGTCCAGAGACAGGAGATCAACAAATATAAAGCATTGCCATTCTTTTCTTCTTTACCACCTTGCTCTAATAATTAGCATTCATGGTTCATTTTTAAGTACTGTAGGATAGCATCACCCAGATTAACAGTTTTGGAATCCTGAGCCACAATATTAATTGCCATGTGGTTTGGAGAGTAAAGAATGGCTCCACTGACTAAAATCTGTAAAAGCTTAGATTTCTACCAAAAATTCTTATAGATTGTATTAAAAACCTATCAGGGGAAAACCACTAGTCAGAAAATTTTATTCTTTTTAGAGCTAAATCAGAAAAATTAGCTAAATGATGTGATATCAGAATAGTAGTTATGTGAAAAACAATTCAGCAGAAACACACACCTCAAAGTTTGTACATTTTTTTTCCTAGTAACTTTTCCGCAAAGAAAATGTCACTTAACTTTCCCAAAATACACTGGAAGAAAGGAGAAATATCAGGGGAAACCAAAGTCTGCTTGTTTATTAATCAGGCTTTATATATATATATATATTTTTTTGCATAAATTTGCTAATCTCTATCATGATGGATGTTACCAAACCTGGTGAGTCATCATAACAAAGTGAGGTAGGCTTAGGAATCAAAGACACAGTTTAAAGGATAAACCACATTCTGCAAATAACTTTTTTTAAAGGTGGTTTTCTTAAGAAAAGCAATGTTAATCTATTTTTCTTTTTGCAAGAAGATGGGAAAAGAGATTCAATTTCAATGAATATCTATTTCAACAGAAAAAGTCCTGTACTGAGGTCTGGTTTAAAATATAAATGAGGGGCGCCTGGGTGGCTCAGTCATTAAGCGTCTGCCTTCGGCTCAGGTCATGGTCCCAGGGTCCTGGGATCGAGTCCCACATCGGGCTCCCTGCTCCACGGGAAGCCTGCTTCTCCCCCTCCCACTCCCCCTGCTTCTGTTCTTGCTCTCGCTATCTCTCTCTCTGTCAAATAAATAAATAAAATCTTTAAAATAAAATAAAATAAAATATAAATGAAAATATTGTGAGGATATCCATAACAAACCTATTTTATTAGCAGACCAGAAGCTAAGAAAGAAACACTTATCACACTCCTGCTAACATATTATTTTAAAATTTGTTTGAGTGGTTTTTTTTTTCCTTCCCATGGAATAATACATAGTAATTAAAGCCAGCAAGTCTCTGATTAGTATGAAAATGTTACTCTTATTAAATTAAGAGTAATAATGTCTTCTGTGCACATAGCAGGCTAAAACCTGAAGGATCCTCAAGAGGTTGTTTGCATGTAGGGTAAGGACTTCATCAGTAGGAGGATAAGGAAAAGGATGCTAAGAACAGTGGACCTTTCAAAATGGCAAGGACAGTTTGCTTACTTGGGAAACTGGCAGGGCATAGTCATGCAGAAAAAAATTGGCAGATCTGGCAATAACAGCCATAAGACTCAGGATCTGCCTGGTGAGGAAGTTACTCAACACCATTCTTAAACTACTTTATTTAATAATTAAACTAAATACAACCACTGACCAAAGTTTCCAGCCATTCTCTCAGCCTCTCCTATTGCCATATTATTTATTCCTGCTGGCCTTCTGAAACCAGTTAGGAACTAAAATATGCAGTGGTCTTGAATAACCACTGTGTGTCTGTTGAATCTGATGGTTTGTCCTTTGATCATATACTGATAACCTTTCATATATTCATAAAGCAAATAAGTAAGAGCAAGCCACTAGGTTAGAAAGAATGAAATTAAGTCATTTCCCCTAGGCATTTTCATAGCATCATTTACCTTTCCTTGCAGCCCATTTAATAGTTATAATTTTACAGGTATTTGTATCATTCTTTACTAAGTAATGGCTATATCACAATTGCATAGCATAGTATCTGATTTATTATGGGCACACAATAAAGTGTTGAATAAATGAACAAATGGATAATCAGGTAGATTATTTTTAGTGCAGAATGCTCTTCTACTAGATCTTAAGGCTTATAAAATTTGGATATGTTCACGTCATCAAAAAATATAAAATTTCACTAGCCTAGGACATATTGGGAATCCCTGCACACCTCAGGCTTTCATTTTTCTTTGCATTGTCCTTGACCTAAATGTTTGCTAAGCAAATTGATTATATGAGCAAGTTTCCAGGAAATGTAAACAGTATTTCACAGAATGTTCAACTTATTAAGGTCAAAATCTTTTCAAATTACTTGGAAGGCAACAAATTGAATTTAAATGTTATGCTATTCATTACACTTTAATCTAATTCATAAATCTGTAGGTTATTTCCAGATAACCCTTCCATAGTATTTGCCTCTAGTTTTTTTCAGGGTAAAGAGCCGCCAAGTTGCATTTCAAGAACCACCTTTCACTGAATCCAGATGGCCTTTTCTTCAGTTGGTCTGGAGAAAGTTTTAATATGTTATTTATTTAGATATGTGAAAATAACTCTCAAAAGGAAGAGTGAAAAGAACAAACAATCCTGGTGGTTGATATATACAATCTGGGCCAAATGGATCCAAGTCCTACATTTTGGGTCTCTATAAAAGACTACAGTAAAGGGGCACCTGGGTGGCTCAGATGGTTAAGCGTCTGCCTTCGGCTCAGGTCATGATCCCAGGGTCCTGGGATCGAGCCCCGCATCGGGCTCCCTGCTCGGCGGGGGGCCTGCTTCTCCCCCTCCTTCTGCTTCTCCCCCTACTCATGCTCTCTCTCTCTCTCTCTCTCTGTATCTCTGTGTCTGGAATGAATAAATAAAAAAATCTTTAAAAATAAATAAATAGTAAACATCTTTAAAAAAAAAAGACTACATTAAAAATGAACCTAGACTTGGAATGAACTAATTAAGAAATTGTTCTATATAGATCAGAGGTATATTATTCTAAGTGTGGCCCATCATCTGGAAGCTTTATAGAAATTTATGGGTGCTGTCCCAGATCTCCACATTCAGAAGCTCTGTGATAGGCTTAGGAATCTGGTTTTGAACAAGTCTTCTAAGTGCTAGAGTTTAAAAACTGCTAGACTGGGGCACCTGGGTGGCTCAGTTGTTAAGCTTCTGCCTTCAGCTCAGGTCATGATCCTGGGGTCCTGGGATCGAGCCCCGCATCGGGCTCCCTGCTCTGCGGGAAGCCTGCTTCTCCCTCTCCCACTCCCCCTGCTTGTGTTCCTGCTCTCGCTATCTCTCTCTCTGTCAAATAAATAAATGAAGTCTATAAAATAAATAAATAAATAAAATAAAAGCTACTAAAGTATTGGTCACCAAAGTTGTGTGTCAGTGGTGTGTCATTACTTGAGGGACCAACAAAGACTAGAATTTGTTATATTATATATATTATAATATATCTGCATACATATTTGTAAGTGGGCTCTATTCCCAGACAAAAAGAAGGAAGAGGAGGGAGAAGAAAAAAAAATACAAGAAAGTAGCAAGAGTTTAGCAGGGATGATTAGGATTTTGTAGCTTTGTCTTTAAAATGAAAACTATTCAAGGAGTAGACCTTAAGCACATTCTTCTGGGGTAGGTGTCAGAAAGGCTTTAAAAGGCATGCAGCTAAGGAAATACCTATTATCAACCTAAATGAAGTCTGGTGGTTTTAGAGCAAATAGAGACTTAGGCACTCTGGGGAAACAAACAAATGAGGAAGTAAACAAGGGTTTAGGTTCTGCCTAGTGTCTAGAAACAATTAGTTTGGGTTGTTGCAGGGGCATTTGACAACTTAAAGTAGGTGGAGCAAGCCTTCCAGCATCAGATTTAGCAGTTTAGGATAAAGTCCCTGGTAACAAAGAATCCCATTCCCAGTAACTGGGTGAAATTGACTTCAGCTGTTGGCATGTAGCTAGAGTAGGACTTGATTTGAAGCCTAGGGAAACGTCTTGAGAGCCTACAGAGTATGATCTTCCCTTTGTTATTTTTTTCCCCATCTTGTGTTGTATTCTGCCTTCGATTTAAGAAAAAAATAAATAAATAAAAGGGGACTGTAATTGAATTAAGAACAGTGAATCCCAAACTGCACAGTTCTTCACGTGAGACCAAAGGAAGATTTGGTTTTGATCTTAGAGTAACCAGATGCCTCACTTTTAAGATTCCTCTGACTTAACACACACTACCCTCACCCAATCTTAAAAAACAAAACAAAACAAAAACTATATAACAAATTCGAAGAGAAGGGAGTGGGTAGAAACAACAAATGCTTCCCTTTTCCGAGTGTGGGAACAGAAATAATCCCTTCTCTGGTCTAAATGTAAGTTTGCTTGCATTGATTTGTGGTGGAGCAAGGAGGAAGTCAGAATGCTAAAAGAGTGCAGAAAGAAAAAGACATAAGTAAAATTCGGATGGGTTTTGCATATATCCATTTCTATTATTTTGTAAAGCTGAGGAAAAAAAAATTCTGCCAGTCATTAGGATGTTGAGAAAAATACGAACATTTTATATCAAATGAACATTTGACTCCCTTTCTGCAGGTTTTAAGATGGCACTGTTCACATGGGCCTTGTCTTCTCTATAGTATGATATATGGGGGTGATTATTTACAACAGAGACCTTAGTTCTCATGAATGCTTATCCAAGTGTGATATTACAACCATTATTTTATCTTCTGCACTTCACTGTGCTTATATCAAGATTAAATAGTGAAACAAAAAAAACAAGCCTTCTTGACTAGCAAGGTGTCCCTGACTATGTATTATTTATTTGACCACCTTATCACTTATCACAAGTTGATCTTAAAAGTTCCAAATAATAAGTCACTCCCAAAAGATGAGTTATTCTTTAAAAATGAGCCTTCCTATCTTTCATCCCCTCCCTTTGCCATCAGCCAAGGTAATAAACACAAGGCTCCAGCAGCAAGAAAACTTTTTGTAAATCTCCAAGAATGACAGACCAAAACAACAACAACAACAACAAAAAGACCCTGAAATGTTCCCAGAATTCTAAAGAAACGGAAGCAGACAATACACAAAATATTCCTCCCCTTTCTCTTTGTACTCAGTTTTTTTCCAGCAGGCGTGCTGCAAGCCAGGGTCGTCACACATTTATTAGCGACTGCCGAAAACGTATCTTGAAGGCACAGCTGATCTCTGGTGGTTGTGTGTGTTTTCTGGATCAAAGTTTCATGTGTGAAATCAGATGAAATAGGTTTATGAGGTTTTTGACCCAGATATTCCATTCTAAGTTTTGCCAAGACATTATCTGCTTGGATCCTTTACAAATTTGCTTAAGTTAATAAACTGAGGTTAAGTGCACACTTGACACTGATACATGCTATTGTGTTCTGTCAAAATGTCACATGTGGAGCTGAGCTCTGTGTGTTTTCTATATATAAGTTCATTTGTTAGTTTTCTGAGATCAAGCTTATTCAACTTGAGGTAGAACGGAGTACTTGCCATTATCCAGTGAATTTCATCTGATAGACTAAATTTCACAACCAAGATTCACTCATAAGCACTGATAATCCAAACTGTCAATGATCAGCCACTTTAGAAGAATGATCCAATTTTAAATCTCTTTGACAAAAGCTATCATTAAGATTCAAACTTCAAGATTTTTAAATGGAGTGACTTCTCATGCACTAAAGTTTCCAACTGTTGCTAAAAAAATTCCAATAGTAGCTTCAGCCATGCATCCTTCATAGTCTTTACCACTAAAAACTATTCCATATTATCACTCAGGTTCTTCCAATGGGACGTGTGTAGTCTATTTTTTTAGTGGAATAATTTTTTTTTAGTCTCATAGGCATTTTATGTGAGAGTAGATAGTAACTTTGCATATGATGGTGAAATATTTAGTTTGCAAAATACCATGTTCATATAGTGCAATGCTTAGATAGGATTTAAACTCAACCTTAATTCTCCAAACTTCATAAAATTCCTAAATCTTAAGTATTATTATTAGTCTGCTTATACTGATACAACATTTGGGCAAGATATTTGGTATATGTTTTTAATAAACTGTGACAGAGCAAAATTTCCATAAGCCATGTACAGGCAGAAGATTGCAAATCTTCAATTTGGTGACTATAAAAAAAATAATAAACTCTTGTTATATAAAGAACATAAAACTGAGCAGAGACTGAATTTTAGATTAGCACTCTACTCATGAAGACTGTTATCAGCACTGAAGGGGCTTTGGGTAAACCGCTTCCTCTCTTCCCTGTCTTTATAAAACAGATTAGTTACTTGCTTACTTTCCACTTCATGTTGTGATGTATAAATCTGGCCTAATGGTGTCATGTCTTGTGAATATGAATGTAGATGAAAAGGTTAACAGGGAAACAAAAATCAGCCCTTCTTCCCATTCCAAGGTTTGCCTTTAACTGGCTGTGGTTTATACAACCCAGCCCCACTGAGAATCCTACTTCCTCTAGATGGCTCAGGCAAATTTTAGATATTTTTACATAATTAACATAGGCTCATTTTGGAAAAATTAAAAAACACACATCCACATAAGTAGATAAATAGGACATGAACTTCATCAACAAGCAATAAAGAATTTCATATTCTTTATTGGCATATATCATTTCAGAATTTTTCTGTCATTTAACATTTAAAAATAGTTGCAAATTTTCCCATTGTATAGATGTATCAAAACTGATTGCACTAATCCCCTATTTTTTTTTTTAAGATTTTATTTATTATTTATTTGAGAGAGAGAATGAGAGAGAGAGCAGGAGAGGGAGGAGGGTCAGAGGAGCAGCAGACTCCCTGCCGAGCAGGGAGCCCGATGCGGGACTCGATCCCAGGACTCCAGGATCATGACCTGAGCTGAAGGCAGTCGCTTAACCAACTGAGCCACCCAGGCGCCCCTAATCCCCTATTTTAACATTTAGGTTATTTTCAGTTTTTACTATTAAAAATCAACATGCAAAGAATAAATTTGGGGCGCCTGGGTGGCTCAGTCATTAAGTGTCCGCCTTAGGCTCACATCATGATCCCAGCATCCTGGGATCAAGCCCCACATTGGGTTCCCTGCTCAGCGGGAAGTCTGCTTCTCCCTTTCCAACTCCCCCTGCTTGTGTTCCCTCTCTCGCTATGTCTCTCCCTGTCAAATAAATAAATAAAACCTTAAAAAATAAAGGAAAGAATAAATTTATGAGATAACTGTTGTGGACATTCTTAATTTCTAATTAAGATAAATTCAACAGAATGGAAGTGCTTTAGCATACTGTAATTTTCTTCCAAAAAGCTTAAACCAATTTACCCCAACAGTGGTATCTAGGAGTGTCTATTTGCCTGTCCCCTTGACAATGCTGGTTAAAGTATTAAAAAAATCAAACAAAAAACACAAAAATAAACATTATCTTAAGCCATTTCTTTCACTCAGAAGAAAATCATGTAAGAAATTTTTTAGGTTGGTTTGGCTTTAGCTAAGAAGAAAATTTCAGAATCAGATGTTCCCATAATCTGGGAATTGGGAACATGGGGGGTCAAATCTAGGACAGGGAGAGAAAACATGGCCTCTGGGTTTAAATAGGAAGACTTCATGGAGTCAACACAAAGAGTTTTGACATCGCCAAGGGCAATGACCTTAGCACTGAGAATTGCTCTTTTCAACAACTACTACTAACTAGCTGGAGAAAAGTTAGATTTTTCCACAAGCCCCCTCCCTGCAAATGTCAAATAAAGATAATGTTAGCTAAATGATAAGTGGCTGATTAGTTGATAAACAGATTGGCATGTAAGCCAAGTGTCTGCCATTATGTGTCCCCAAGTCCACCATGTTTAGGGGGCACTCTTTACTCTTAAGATAGCAAGGCGTGTATTTCCATCCCATGTAGTATTAAAAAAAAAATCCCAAGTTTACCCCCATTTCTCTGAGGACTCTTAAGGGATTATAGTTCTCCTTCTCACCTACTTTTTTCATTATTATCATTTTGGCCTTTATCTCTGTGCCTGCAATTTCTGTCATAGCTCTATGCCATTTCACCCCATTTATCGGTCCAAAATGACACAAAAATTAAGGTTTCACAGGAAGCTTAGTATAAAAGGAGAATTAAAGTATAACTCAATATATGAAACAGGCTAATAGCAATTATCACTGACCTAAATATTCATCCACTAACCTTAACCATTTTTTTTTCACTGAATTTGAACAGGTGATTTACTGAGGTAGACCCTGAGGGATCTGCAAGTTAGCAGAGATCTGGCAAAATGGCATTCTATCGGAGGTTGTTTCCAACATGAGAGGCCACAGGATGGTGGCAGAACTGATGACAGTAGCCATATTTGTAGGCAGTGGTGGAGATGAGAAAATGGGCAAGGAAAGCACCCCAAAATGTTGTGTGCCACACCAAGCATTTGGAATGGATCCCGGGAAGGATGGGAATTTACCGGAAGGTTTGCAGCAGGACAGGGCACAATTAGATTCTTGCATTTAAAAAAAAAAAATTTCACTCTATAGGTAACATGGAAGATGCAGGATCAAAATCTAGAGTATTCATAAGAAAACTACTGCCAAAGCCCCAGGAAGAAATAATAAAACCCTAAATTAGAACTGCAATAGTGGGGATGTGGAGAACATCTTGAGAGGTATTTGAGATCATGATGGGCCCTGATTCTGTAATAAAGAAATAATAAAGTATTATAAAAAAAATTGTTTAAGATTTAGACTCAGCCCCTTCAGACACAGCTACCAATTTATGAGTTCCTTTTATAAGACAGATTTTTGCATTTAAAAGCATTTATTTAGAAAAATGATCAAGAGAGTGGCCTTCTTCCTTAAATGTCTATTGACATGTATGATGAAGTCTGAGAGAATCAAAATAATTCCTTCTGGCTTTTTTTTTTTTTTTTTTTTTTTTGGTAAATTGTGCCCTTTAAACTGAATCCAGATCTAACAATTTCAGGCTATCATGTAAGAGGGAAAGCATAAAAGCATTTTACCAAAGCCACCCAAACTATCCATCTTTTGGACGATCTACCACTAAGCAGGCAAGAAAGAAAATCGGAGAGCAATGCTTTTAAGATGAGAGACAAGAAGCAGATCAAACATTTTGGGTTGAGGTTAGTGCTGTCAGCTCCTTTAAATACTTGACTTGCATTAGAAAGATCTGTAGTACAGACTAGAAGGCTGAATCGGGTTCTAAATTTGGAACCCTAGCAGGAAATTATATTATACTTCTGTGATTAATTTATGCAAAAGTGGAATCATACCGACTCAGAGCATGGGCTGGAAATGGAGTCCCTCGGTCTCTCAACATTAGTCTGCAGATTATCTGACCCCCTCCTCTGGTGAGGGAGTTTGTGGACATCACTAAGTCAGATGTCACCTTTACATGGACCTTGTCTAGAAACTGTTTTTTTTCCTCCAGCTGGTATATGGTTTCCTGCCCTTTATTTCATGTTTCCAAGGTGATGTTTCCAAATGGATGAGACACAGTTTCCTGAGCCTGAATTTGAACAAAATTGGAACTGTGTTAACTAGTCCTATGGGCTCTAGCTAGAAGCCTTAAACATTTAAAATCTTGATCTTGGCTCTTATTGTACTAAATTAGCGTCTGTGATTAGCAACCTGAGAACATTGTTGCATTTTGGCTGTCCTTTGAATCCCAGTGTAAATCTATCATTAGAGCTCATAGATTTCAGGCTTTTGATGCAGGGACGGGAACACACAAAAGCTTCTAACAACTACTGGAAAAGTGAAACAGTGGCTCCCAGCCATGGTTCTTTTGCATTTCTGCCGTGGTAATGTGTTCCCCATTGATCTTGCAGTTCTTATACTCTGAGGGGTATTTGTAGTGCTCCAGAAAGAAGAGCATCTTGCTCCTCAGCTCTTAGTTATCAGAGTTTTACATTATATACATGTACTCGGAGGACAATTTTCTATTTATGTAGCACACAAATATCTTAGGGAGTTGCTCAGAAATCTCTCTTTGTAAATCTTTTCCATATTATATTCACTCTATGTGTTTCTCCATTTCCCCAATATAGGGATCTTCTTTGAACGTGTGGAAAGGATTTTAGTATCTGCTTTCTTGAAAAATATGTTACTAGAGTTTTACTGAAAAGAAACACTATAATTAAATTGCCATATAAACTTAGTTAGCTAAACCCCTCAATACTCTTTTGAAACAAGATGGTATTGTTATTATAACAGTTTTTATGGCTACATTAGCCCATGCTACCACACATCTGGTATTTACCCAGACAGTCTGGAATCCCGTGACCTGCTCTGGTGCCTGAGACGTGAGGCAAGTCTGGGAATGGTGACGGTGGCAGTGGCAGCCATGTTCAAACCCCCTTTCTTCCCCTTTCTTTCACTTCCGTTCCTCTCTCTTCTCTTCTCTTGCCAGATCCTTGAATATTCCATCCCAGCTGGGAAACTAGATAGTAAGGTACTACTGAAAGTACTCAAGTAATTGCTTTCATTCTCCATCACTATTTTGGAAAGCTTTCAGGGACACCTGAGCTCTGCTTGACAGCTGCCAAACACATTCATAGAATACTTCCTGATTGTTCCTGCTAAAGAATCACGAATTCCTTAAAACCTCGAAATTCTGTTTCTCAAGAGCCCAATTTAAAAAAAAGTAAAACTAATAGATATTAACTCTGAGCCAGATTCTGTGTTAAGTAGGTGCTGAGGAGATATAATGAACAAGCTATAACTCCTCATCTTGACTTTCTTCGACAAACATATATACCATCTGTAGGGTGGTCTCTCAGATTTGTGAGACAGAAGCATAAAAGGACAAGTACCCACAGCCTAATGTGCCCACTCTGACTTCTAAGGAAGCAGCAGCGTTGTTTGTTCATTAGAATAAATGATGGGAAAACAGAATTGGAGAAGGCAGGAAGACCTGAAATATCTGCACGAGGAGAAGCAAAGGGGTCCTCTACAGAGATATAGATCTGGAAATGAGGGGGAGAGTAGGGTAAGGGGAGAGATTAACGAGAGCAGTTCAGGGAAACTTTGGGGATAGACAATGTATCACCCTGAGGGAGACTGAGGACTAAAAAGGCTTTTTAGGATCTATTGCTGTGCATCATACAATATAATGTTCCGTCTGGCAAGTTTAAAGGGCCACACTAAAGATTTAAATTGACTGCAATGGTAGGATTTTACTTCCTCTGAATACAATGCTGTGAAAAATGTCTTTTCCGCATTCCATGTGGTCTTGATTGGAATATAAATCAAGATGCCTCGCCACACAGTTCTTCTCACCACTACGACCAAGGTAGGTTCATGGCCTCTACTGGTGACCAAGATGGCATTAATGTTTCCCTCTTAGAGCATTTTCCTTATTAAGCTTGTAATTGTAAATTCTTTCTCTAATCCTATGAGATGGAAATCAATTTTCAAGCTTCTTGCCAGTTTACAACCCGAGACTCTTTCTCAAGGTTCTGGGAGCCATTGGTTTGAAGGGTAATCATCAAGGAAGAGAGCACCCCCATGTCCCAGTCTCTGTGGTAGGGTGGGAGATTAATTTTGGTGGGAGCCCGTGTTCCAAGTTGTAAATTACCTCCTGTCATGAAGATACAAGAAAGTTTTCTTTTGGGTAAAGCCAATTAGTAAATACAAACAGCCTGCAATCTACTCCTCACCCCACCTCTTAAAAACCTTACTGCCCTTTGTTTCAGCAGAGTTAAGTTCAGACTAAATTCTGGCCTTTCTCCCCTACTGCAATAGCCTCGAATAAAGTCCTCCTTGCCTGTTTAATTTTGTCCAGTGGAATTTTTACTGTGACATTGAGCTCATCAGACACTTTGTTTCCTCTGGGAACTTAGATCCTGAACAAAATAATGCAAAGACACAAATCATGTAGAAATGAGATATCCCAATGGTAGCAATTTGAATATATGACCCTTTGGTTCTTTCTCCCTAGATCTCAGGACTTGCCCTCATTCACTCTCCTGCCCCATATCCTGCCAGTGAGTTCTCTTTTGCTGCCCAGATTTGTTTAGAAGCTACTCACTAAAAAACATTAAAAAAAAAAAATTAAACTTAAAAAAAAAGAAACTACTCACTGATGAAGGTGGGTTATCTACATTAATCCTCACAATAAGGATATTGAAAATAGCTACTATAGGTAAGGAATAGGAGTCCAATATTAAAGATGAAGAAATTTGGGGTTCTTTGAAGTTTATTATTTTTATAAAGGTCACCAGAATTCTAAAAACACATACTCTTTTCAGAAATGATCATTAAATTAAAACTCTCAAATATAGACCACATCAGATTACAAAGAACAAATTTATCTCAAATGCAGAATTTTGCTTTGTTTTGTTTAATAAACATCTCCCTTTTCTCCTCCCTACACTCTTCATAATGACTTTAATAAAAGTTAATATCTCTAAGAACACCTCTTAGTCTGTCAATGGGTCATATTTTCTTTCCCTAAAAGTTTCTGTTATAAGCAAAAATGTTTGCATGAGAAAGCGAGAGAGAGAGAAAGAAAAGGAGAAAGAGAAAGAGATTGATTTAGTTATGACGATTCATGCATTGGTCAATATCAATTCTTATTTATATTTGGGTAGGGAGGGGAGATTATTACTCAACTCCATGCCTATCTTGGTTTCTATAAGCTCATGTCCATCAGTTCCTAATCAAGAACCTTCATGTCTCCCTTTTTCTTCTAACCTTTCTTGTCTGGCTTTCAAGTCCCCATATGACATATTTACATATTCCAAGTTGAACAGTATTAGGACTTTAACAGACATGGCCTCTATTCTGTTAGATAGCTCTCTTCCTTTCCTCCACATACCTCTTATCATTATTTATTTTTGCTAATTCTGTTCCTTTTATTTGAAAATCTATTCCAATACTCTCTCAGTTGCATTAAGGTTTCCAGCCACTAGATCACTCTTTACAGATCTATCTCTTTCTTGAACTTTAATTGTATTCCTGGTCAGCACAATTTATCCATCAATTTTTCTCTAATTGTTACAAGTTCATTAATCTTGTTTCTTTAAGAACTGTGCCATAATGTGGTACCTTTATGGTGAACTGATGAACAAAAAGACAGATAAAAAGCCTTAAACAATGATCTTTTTTTTAGACAGGACTGGGTAATGAGCTATAAAGAAGGTATTAAATGGATGAATGTTACCCTTTTCACTTGAAAAGAATAAAGGATATCTAAAAATGCTATAACCTACCATATGCCTTAAGAAGTTTTTTTCATATTTAATAGGATGAAAAACAAGAGAATTCTCTTTCACAGGTTGAAGACTCCTGAATTCTGACAATTATAGCATCTTCATTACAACCCTGGGTAGTAGTGGTTATTAACTCAATTTTGTCATCCAGGCAATTGAAGGAAGTTAAGGAATTTGCCCAAGATCAAATAGCTAATACAGAGTTGAGGATTACATTCAAGTCTGTTACTTAATACCTCCATATTCTTGCTTCTACCTGTAGTAGGCAGAATACTAGACCTCCATAGATGCTCATGCCCAATTCCTAGAATATGTGAATATGGTATGTTACATGGTAAAGGGAAATTAAATAGAAGATGATATTAAGTTCACTAATCAGCTAACCTGAAACTAGAGAGATCATCCTGGATTATCTAGATTGGCCCAATAGTCACAAGGGTCCTTAAAGGTAGAAGAGGGAGACAGAAGAGTCAGTGTCAAGGTGATACAATCTGAGAAAGTCTCCACTGGTCATTATTAGCTTTGGAGATAGAAAGGGGTTATGAGGCAAGGAATGTGGGCATCTCCAGAAACTGGAAAAAAAAAATGTATTTTCCCAAGAGCCCCCAGAAATCAACACAGCCTTGCCACACCTTGATTTAACCCAGTGAGATCCATTTTTGGACTTCTGATCTCCAGAACTTGAAATAATAAATTTATGTTCTTTTAAGCCACTAAGATGATGGTAAATGGTTAAAGCAGCAAAAGGAAAGGTACTATCCAAAATAACAGTTAAAATATTTCAGTGGTTTAAGAGTTTTTAACTAATCATAGAGACACATGATCTTGATTCAAAAGATTCTAATATGTACAGTTTAACTGAGGGCCATCCTGAGGCAATAAGGATATTGGAAATAGCTACTATAGACTCATACCAATGGATTTGCTTTTATTCAACAATATCAATCCCTAGATTTAGTAGTCTCTACTAATTAGAAATAGAATGGTCTTCTTTTTTTTTTTTAAGATTTTATTTATTTATTTGAGAGAGAGAGAATGAGAGAGAGCGAGTACATGAGAGGGGGGAGGGTCAGAGGGAGAAGCAGACTCCCTGCCGAGCAGGGAGCCCGATGCGGGACTCGATCCAGGGACTCCAGGATCATGACCTGAGCCGAAGGCAGTCGGTTAACCAACTGAGCCACCCAGGCGCCCGAGATAGAATGGTCTTCTAATGCAATACACACTGCCTTCCAGAAAACTTCTAAAATCACCAATTTATAGCTAATACAATGAGTGAAGATTATATATATATATATATCTCACAGAGAAATTCTGAGTTATACAGTAATTACATTCACCAGGCTATGTGTCTCATGCAAGTGAAAATATTCATACATCAGCCTAAAGACCTCCCAGGATACCCCAAGTTATAACAGTTATACAATGACCCTAAACATTTAATTAATTTAATAAGTACTCATTGAACATTCACAATAGGTGCTTGGACTACATCAGAGATATACTGTATTTCCTAGAAAATTTGCTTTTCTTGGAAACTTAAAAATAATATTGTTAAAACCCATTTAACTTCTAACCCACACAGTATTTCAGGAACCATAATCCTAACACCCCTAAATTCTATTCCACTAGTTGTATTGAATGCCTGGCACAATGATTAAGAAAGTGGGTTATAGAATCAGACAAGTTTGAGTCCTGGACATCATTACTTTCTAGCTGAGACATTGGGCAAGGTGCTAAAAATAAATTTCAATTTTCTTTCCTGTAAAATAGGAATAACAATTTTTGTTCTCCAGAATTATTGACAGTTGTAAGGACAATACATTATATATAATATCTGACACTGTGTCTAGTACATATCAATCAAGTATTCAATAATGATCATTACCATTATACTTTTTTGTTGTTATCTATTACTATAGGGCTCTATAAACAGAAGACAGAATACATCCTCACTGAGATATAGAGGTAATTCTGCCGTGATACTTAGCTTGCTGATTTGTAGCTTACCTGCGTCTATAATTGTAACATTCCAAATTGATTTTGAATGGGTCTTACTAGCTTGTTTGTTTTTACCCTAAATCTAAGCAGTCTGATCGTCTCACTCACCGAAAATAGTGTCTACAAGCAAATGGGGGTAGGGGGAGGGAAGGAAAAAGATATACCTTCTTAGAGATATCCATTAGGAAAGCCTTTCTACCGGTTCAAACAATGACCCATCATGGTTAACACCTAACCTTGCCTTAGGTTAAGAGCAGGCATTCACAAGTCCAGGTAAATATCACCAGTTTTCCAACAAACTCATTAGTAAGGAATACAATTTGGGCATTCAGGCTGTTTTCTATGGTTAAAAAAAAAAGCTACAGTTATTTTAAAAACATGTTCTAAGATCATTTTTCTAAGCAACTGGAAAGAGAAAATTTAAATATCTGACAACGAAATGTCATTAATATAATTTATAAAATAATTAATATAGTTGATTACATATCTGACACCTAAATCAACATTTCTATTATCTCTCTCTCTTTTCTGGTTTCCCCCTAGTGATTTCCAAAGAATTTTTTTTGTGTGATATTTCAATAAGGCAATTTTGGTTTTATGTACATATTTTTTTATTGAGCAAATAATTATTAGAAATGTTTCAACTGCATTGGCAGGATTAAGTATACTTTTTTTTTTAAAGATTTTATTTATTTATTTGAGAGAGAATGAGATAGAGAGAGAGAGCATGAGAGGGGGGAGGGTCAGAGGGAGAAGCAGGCTCCTCGCTGAGCAGGGAGCCCGATGCGGGACTCGATCCCGGGACTCCAGGATCATGACCTGAGCCGAAGGCAGTCGCTTAACCAACTGAGCCACCCAGGCACCCATTAAATATACTTTTTTAAAAACATTTTAAAAATTAGTCACAGAAATACAAACATATTTATCATTCTTTGTCTGGGATAATAGCTCCCCATTGGGACCCAATAAATAGCCTCTAATGTTTATTTGATCAATAAACAATTAAATTGGGATCCAAAGGTCAACAAACATATAGCAAGGATCCATGAATGTGTTGCTCTGCCTTGGAACCAGCCATTTAGCCTTGATGTACACACTTCCCAACTGAAAGCAGGCACTTTGTACATAAGCCACACACTGTGCTGATCTGAGAAACAGAGCTGGAGTCCCAGTTGACAAGGCACACCTACAGAGGCTCAGCCTTTCAACACATCTCCTCCTGACACTAACCAGGTAGGGAAATGGGTGGGGTGGGCTGGGGTGGGAGGTGAGCCTCCAGTCCCAGGAGTGTATCTCCACCTTAACAACATGTGAATGATTTAACACAAACCCACCCAGCACTTTGGAGTAAATCATTTCCATCTTCCACATTACCACTATCAAGCCAAAAATGTGGTATTTGACTGTTTGGACAGATACTGAAGACACTGATATTTTCAAACAAAAGTTCCTGAGTAAAATGTGTAAGACAGAAGAGTGTTTTCATTCAAAATCAAAGTCATTCTTTCTTTTCCTTTCTCCCCCACCTTCTGTAAATAAAGGAGGCTTTAATTTGTGCCGTTCAAAAGAACTTTCTGTGATGATGGAAATGCTCCATATCTGAGCTGTTTATTACAGTAGCCACCAGCCATGTCACAAACAAAACTGAAGCTAATATGACTGAAGAACTAAATTTTAATTTTAATTAATTTAAAATTACATAGTCATATTGTTAGTGGCAACTACATTAGATAGCACAGCTCTAGATATTTAAGATTGCACTTCACATTTTGAAATTTGGAATTAATGAGAACTAACCAAATAAACACTCTGGAAATAGAAGATAAAAATTGATGTGAGAAAACAGAAGGGCAAAAAAAAAAAAAAAATCACATTTTAGCTATAATTTTCAGTGCAAAGTCTAAGTGCATCTTAAATACAAACTAGTTCTCAGGCAACTGTAATTATTTTGTTCAAGTCAATTGGCTATTTTGATTAACCAAAAGTTACTATATACTATGGATTTCCCGTTTGCAAATGATGTTACCCCCAACAATATCTAGTTCTTAAAAAAATGCCCTCTAAAACTAAAACTAGCAAGAGTCAAAATATCATGGATGTACTCATCTGTTTCAAAATGATGACAAGAATGCTTCTTCCCATTATTGTACTCAAAATAACACTCCACCAAAATAATGTAAAAAGTTTCTTTTGCTTATTCCCTTCAAAATAACACACCAAAATAGCAAGAAGAGAAAGAAAAGACACTCAGACTTTGCCATCCCTGAAAATAAGGTCATTAGTAACCCTATCGTAAGAATTTAAAGATGGAAAGTGTAGGTGGGAGAGAGAGGAGAAATGACAAATTATCTAATGGAGAAAAAGCCAATCATGCCAATAATCCTACAGGAGGCTAGAAAGAGGGAGGGGAGGCTAAGCCAAAGTAGAACTTTGCTTATTTCCCCTAAAGAATCCCAGAAATTCTCAGGAATTAGAGGCCACATGTATTACTGAGATCAGGAGTCAAGTTTGAGATGGTGAAACAGAAGGATTATCTAAAAGCATTATAGGTTAGACCCACCATGCTGTGTAGTTAGAGACGTCTCACTTACCTCCATGCAACCAAAGGATTATGCTCTAGAGCAATGTTTCTCAAACTGTGGTCTCCAGGCCTCAGATCTGGGAACCTATGAGGAGTGCATATTCTCCAGCCTCACTCCAGACCTACTGAATCAGAAGCTATGGAGGTGACGTTCAGTTATCTGTGGTTTAGCTAGCCTTCCAGGTGATTTTGATATATGATGATGTTTGAAAACCACTGCTCAAGGGTTATTGAACAAGAGAGAAGCTCTGGTTTCAAGAGCCCAGACACAAGGTTACCATTTAAATTCAATACTGAAAACAAAAGAATAAAGTGAAAGTACTTACTAAAAGACTCCATCTCCAAGAGAGCACCAGTCACATATGCCCTTCAGACTCAAAACTGTAGGCTCCCCCACTGACTAAACCAACTAGCCCAGAGAAAAATAAACAAAGGGTTGTGGGCTACCTGATTGCCCTGTAAGCCCACAGTGCTAACCAATTAGTTTTCAAGTGCCCTATTTCAGCAATGAAAGACGTTGAATTGAGAAGATAAATGAGATGAGAGGGTCAGAGGCAGTAAATGTTAGTTTGTTCTAAAAGCCTTGTGGCACTACATGACTTTTTAAAAATTGTGCATGTGATACAAAAAATTAAAAGAATTTAAATCATGAATATATAACATTTTTGCAAATGCAAACAGACCTCCTTCTAAGAGATGTTTGATAAATATGTCGCTATGGAGACCTTGGAAACACTCAGACTTTATCAAAATGGTAATCTGGTGTATTATTTTTCTATTGCTGCATAACAAACCAACCCAAAATTTAGTGACTTAAAACGAAACAAAAAATAAAATATATATTTAATTTTGCTTATGAATCTGCAATTTGAGCAGGCTTCAGTGAAATAAACTTGTTTTTCCTCCAAACAGCATCAGCTGGGAAGACATGAGTCAGCACCAGAGAACCTACTTTCATCTATGGACTCCATGGACCCCTGCACAGCATTGTGGTTATGTCCATGAATAAGCATCCCACAAAAATATGGTATCTATATGACTCATCCTTGGATGTTGCAATTTCTTTGTACTTCATTGGTCAAGTCAATTGCAAAAGCCTCAGTTCAAGGGGAGGGGCCACAGGATCCACTTTTAATGATGGAGTGCTAAGGTTCTAAAACAACACATAATACAAGAGATGTGTATCTATTTCTGGAAAATGCAGTATGACACAGTCTCCCATTTGGCCACAATTTATAGTTTTCCCACACTCACCTCTCTTCCCTAAAGAATCCCCCAGTCTCATCTAAGGGCATTAGGCTTAAGCTAGAGGTACAAAATCTCATGAGCTAAAACAAATCAGATCCAGGTGTGGATAAGCTCCTCAGGCCCAACATCCTCAGGCATAGCTTTTTAAGTACCATTATTCTCAACCCCAAACCTGAAAATCAAAGAGAGTTTATCTGCCCTTTCCATACCCAACATACAATGGTAGGATCAGCATAGGATCTGCATACTGCAGATATGGGTGTTTTGCAATTCGGACATCCATCCAAGTACATGTTGCCAGTTCCTTGACTGGAACTCAGTCCAGCTCTTTGGTAGTTATTCTTCATACCTTCTGGCTACACCTTCTGGGTTCTTGGTTCTGCCTTATGAGTCATATTTTCTTTTCTACAAAAACTAGCTTGTGTTAGCAGTTTGCCTATTTCCTACACATAGAAATTTCAGAGACAAAGGCTTCTCTTCATTTCATACTGTCTCTGCTCTTTTCAGACCAAGCTGATAAAATTCTTTAAAAAATATTGTGGGTTTCCTATGTATCAATTCATAAAACCCATATGATTAAGATCCTACCTATAAATCTGTAAATCTTTTTGAGTTAATTTCTTCTGTACCTAGTGTTCTCTGAGGGACTCTTATGGAACAAGATCTTTGAGATTCTTAGAAGCCTTCTTAGTTAAAGAAGAGAATTTGTAAATTATACACTGAGGTCCTTAAGGAGCCTATTTTCTATTTGAAAGGTGCTTAAGGAGCCTGTTTTCTATCTGAAAATTTCTATCAATATTTAAATATCTCTGAGGTCGAAATTGGAGGGGGAGACAAACCATGAGAGACTACAGACTCTGAGAAAAAAACAGGGTTCTAGAGGGGAGAGGGGTGGAGGGACGGGTTAGCCTGGTGATGGGTATTAAAGAGGGCACGTACTGCATGGAGCACTGGGTGTTATATTGCAAACAATGAATCATGGAACGCTATATCAAAAACTAATGATGTATGGTGATTAACATAACATAATAAAAAAAATATTTCTGAGGTCTTAACAAGGGATTTAATAGTCCCATCCTTGATTTAATCTTGGGCCTGAAGGCCTCCTTAATTTAGAACTTGTTGACTAGAACTTGAACTTGTTGACGAGGGAGGTCAGGTGAGGAAGAGTTTTTTCTTCAAATACCCCAAGTCTTGAGTTTATATTCAACAGTTCATTCTTTAGCTAATTTCTCTTTCCTTACATTTTATCACGACAGTGTGATGAAGCCAGGTGCCACTTTCTGTATTCTTGGAAATCTTCAAGTATATCACTGAGTTTCTTTCCTATTTTCTAAGTCACCACAGGCCATCAAGTTGCCAAAGTTTGTGCCACTACATACCACAGGTTTCCTTTTGTCAAACTTCCAATAACATTCTCCTTAGTTTCTTTTTTTTTTTTTTAAAGATTTTATTTATTTATTTGAGAGAGAGAGAGAATGAGAGACAGAGAGCACGAGAGGGAAGAGGGTCAGAGGGAGAAGCAGACCCCTTGCCGAGCAGAGAGCCCGATGCGGGACTCGATCCCGGGACTCCAGGATCATGACCTGAGCCGAAGGCAGTCGTCCAACCAACTGAGCCACCCAGGCGCCCCATTCTCCTTAGTTTCTTAAAAGCCCTCACTATCAGTCTCCTTTAGGCCACTTATGCCTCTGTTTACTCTCTCCTCAAGGCCCTTAGGCTTCACTAAGAACCTGCTGAAGGCCCTTGAAGCTTCTGCCTGCTATCTGGTCTTGAAGCCAAAGCCAAATGTTTTAGGTTTTTGTTATAGCAAACATCCTACTTCTAGGTGCCAAAATCTTTATTTGTCATCTATTGCTACATAACAAACTACTGCAGAATTTATTGGCTTAAAACATCAACAATTATCTGTTTTGCTCATGAATCTGCAATTTGGATAGGGCCCATTTCTCTGTCACATCGTATCAGCTGAGGAGGCTCAACTGGAGGCCAGAGGATGCAGTTTCATGATGACTCCTTCACACGACTGGTAAGTTAAAAACTGGCTGTCAGCTGAGAATTCAGACAGGGCAGTGTGCCGGGACCTCAGTTCATCTCCATATGGGCCTCTCCACAGGCTGATTAGGCTTAAGAACAGCATGGGGTCAGGGTTGTAAGAGCAAGGGTCCCAAGAGAGTAAGGTAGAAATTTATGGCATTTGCATAGAAAATCACAAATTGTCACTTAAGTCAGATGCTATTGGTGGAGGCCTACATGGGTTCGAGGAGAGGGGACACTCAATGGGGGAGTGAAGAATTCTAAAAGAGTATAGGACAGGAGCTACTGTTGTAGCTATATGGCTACAAATATTACAAATTGACTTTCAGAAATGAAGATATGGTAACAGAAGTTTGAGAAAACCAACATGGACTATATGAAGAATTTCTACTAACTCATCCTTTCTGGAGTCTCTAAAGGGAGGATGCAGTATCTAGCCGACACATAAATTGATTGATGTACTCTTACAGATAGACTTTGGTTTTGAACCACACTCCAGTGAAAGGCTTCTCTATAAAAAGAAGACAGCAACTAAATTTTTGGCACCGTGCTCTCAGTAGAGTGCTAGTACAAAGTCAGTATCCATTACATGTTAGGCACTCTTGAATCTCACACACATGCATGTGCGCACGCACACACACACACACACACACTTTTGTGTGTGCCAGCCTACTATTTTGTAATCATGCAGTCTATTAGAGAAATATTCATTGAGGTCCTTATATTTGCCAACATTATATAATACAAAACAAGTATGGTCCCTCTCTTTTTGATGTCACAGATTAATGGAGGTCACAGACAGGTAAGTAGATAACTGCAGTATGTTTCTAAAGGACCTTTAACCATACTGACTATATTATCAGAATCACAAACTAGAATATGTAGCTTAAAATATGACTTCCCCTAACTTGTTAATTTATTTGTATAAAAACTTACAAAAGAGCTAAATGTACATATTTATTAAAATGACCCTATTGAAAAGAACAAAATTACATGAAATTATAATTCTTCCAGTAAATAAGCTTGTTATATTTAGCAAATAAAGATACAGAACACTAAAATTAGAATTTTGGGTAAAACATGAACAATTTTCCAGTATTAGTATCTCCTTTGCAATTTTGGGACATACTTACAAATTTATTCATGGCTTATTTGAAATTTAAATTCAACTGGGTGTCCTGTATTGTGTGTGTGTGGCCACAAAAATATTAACAAAATCAAACCAATAATAATAAAATGAAAACACTAACAATGTACTCTGGGAATTACAAATTTAAAAAAATACCAGAGTTAGAGAGTTTTGCTCATTTTGGTTTGCTATAACACTAGCTACATGTGGCTTAGAGTTAGATTAACTCAATCAAGGGACAATTGTCTGAATTAACAAAATCATGTTTAAGGCTGACTCGCTATAAAGCAAAAAACTTACAGAAAATTAGTCTGTACAATTCTTTCTAATCCATAAGGCAAAATTAATAATAAGATCTAAGGTCATGAGGCAATAAATAAGAGCAAATTCAGTACCAGGCAAGAAGATTATTTGCATTGTCTTCCAAGATCTGGCTCTTCTTTCTTCTCTAGCCTCACACACACCATTTGGATCATCAGACTCCATTTCTCTAACTGTGGCTTTATTTATTTTCCTGACTCATAAAGTTGGGTCAATACACTAAGTGACAAAATCGAAGAAAAAAAAAAAAAAGGTAGGTTAGAATTGTCACCAGATGGACTTGAAATCAAACATAGGCAGACTCTGTCTCTTGTAATCAGAAATACTCCAGACTCAGGAAACAACTGTCTTATGCCTCTACATAAATTGAAGAAATGGAAATTTCAGCAAACAGTAATTTTCTGGATTTACTACATGACAGGAACATCAGGTGGCTGGCTAAAGAATGCAAGACGCAGAAAATGAATAAAAATGTCCCCGTAGGCCTCCTCATCGAAGAAATAGGCTGCCCCATTACAATTTAAGTCTTCTCAGCTGGCAGAACAGAAAGGCTTATCACAGTCATTGACACTCTTCCAACCATCTGAGATGCAGTGTGAGTCCTTCCCATACATGGAAATCAGAAGCAGGTACTTCCTTTGGAGGTATTTATGGCAGGAAGCAAGTCTTGGGACGTTTTTAGTTCCTTTTAAATTAACAATATTTAATTTCTAAAATAAGAAATTTAAGAATATAGTGGTTCTAAATGACTGTATCTATGGTGAAGCCTCAATAAGGAGCAAAAAAAAAAAAAAAAAAAATCACGGTGTCCTTCAGCTTTTGACCCTGTCACATGGAGCTCAATAGAAACTGTACCTTCCGCAAAGGCAAATCTCTCCAAATGCCAATCTCTCCAATTGAAAGAAGAGGTGGGTTAGTTATAAATACTGCAGTACTTATTGCAAAATAAGTAAGAGCAAGGAAAATGGAGAGAGGCAGAAATAGAGAGGAAGCTCATGACTTTTTGAGACTTCTTCATCTTCCTGCTTCAGTATTTTTCTCCAAGATTCTAGATAATGAATGAAGAAGAAAACAGAAAGAGCCAGAAAACACTAGAATGAAAAGACTGGAAGGAGAAGGAAGAGGAAAGAAAACCAGAGTTATAGAGCTATTTGGAAGACTTTAGCAAAGGTCAGATCAGAAACAAGGTACAACTGCTAGGTTATTTCGTATGATCTTTCCAGGGAGATCAGGGGAAGATACTCAGTAAAATGTTTTGCTTAGTGTGGTGCACTGCATTACTGACTTGCCATTTTTCAAGAGAGCTTCATACTGTTACCAAAATAAATGAATAGATGCCATATGGATTTTTAGAAGAAGGTGAAGACAAAGTAGCACAGAAAATAAATTAGAGAGTATCATAATATCAAAATTGTGGGAGATCAAGGCTCCTCAACAAAATTATTTATAAATTTAGGAACCACTTGACCAGATCCAGTAAAAACCAGGCAGAAAGGGGCCAGAAAAGAATATGCATACAATTAAATTTGTTGATGTAGCCACATTCCTTTGAAGAACCTAAGGCACTTGTTCAACTTTTCTCCTCCTTCTGAACTCATTTTCTTAAGTATTATCATTCAACATTCCTATTAAATCTCCTTCCGATGCTCTCCCATGGTTTGTAGAATAAAGTCTAATTTCTTAGCCATAGTATTCCAAGTCTCCTATAATCTTATCCCAATTTCTAGGTTTGTTTTTTTTTTTTTGTATCTACTTAAGCCCATTTTGGAAGAAAACTTTTCTGATTCTTTATCTATATTTCATATTCCCTCTTCTTGCAATATCTTTCCCTAAGGGAAGGGGCTTAAATCTAGGCTCCATTACTTCTTAGCTGGGTGGGCTTAGACATTACTTCATGTCTCAAAACCTCCTTGGTAAAACACAGCTAAAAATAATTTCTACACCATAGATACTCTGTAAACAGAAAATAAAATAATACACGTAAAGAACTTAGCACAAGGTGTAGCATCTAGGAGGTACTTCTTGATAGTTGCTAGCAATAATTATTTTCTCTTCTATTAAAATCATTTGCATCTTTCATTCAGCTTCATTCCCCAATCTGTACCTTACTTTCAATTGAAATTTTTCTTTTGCTCCTCCATGCCCCGTAAGATTTTGCATTTGGGTTTTATGTGCTTTCTACATTCAAACCTGTTTTATAATGAGTTGGGGCATATTTGTTTCCCACTAAAATTGTAAACTTAATTTTTGTTGGGGCCACATCTTGCTCATCATAGTGCCTCCATAAGAGAATATATATATTCTGTTATATATGTTGAGTGTGGCACAAGGCTAGTTGCTGGGGAGAAAAGGTCAATTAGACCTCAGCCCTGGCCTCAGAAAGCTTCTAGTCTAATGAAGAAATTCAGCCTTTTAGAACATCCTCTGCAAATGTTTGTTGAATTAAATTGAATTTGCTCTTCCAGTGTTTAATTTTTAAAGAAGTGCTATGATTCCAAAGCCTCTGTTCTACCAAGAAGCACAGCCTGAGATGGAAATTGTGTGCAAATGATTTAAAGTGGGAGTACTCTCAGGGAGAAAAGCTAGATAGGCAGGGGATGAAGCTAGACAGAGATGTTTACAGACTTTTAGCCTCAGCGTGATCCCATGGGGAACTCTGGAGCAAGAAATGTACCATAAAGGTTATCTTGCCCAGAGGCAAGGGAACTTAGATATTGTACTCCCTCCAGCCCCCTATCATCTGATAAAATTGATTATCAGAGTTGGAAGGAGAGCTTCTCAACCTTCCTGGCATCCCCATGCTAGACAGGCCTCATCACCTAAGTGCAACGCTTAGTAGCATTCAGCGTTCCTATTAAATCTTGAATGAGTGAAGCAAGCCATAAAATCATGAATAGAAGAGAGGGAAATGTAGGGAAGGAATAAGGGGCTGTGGATATGGAAACTCACATAATTGTTGGGGGAAAGGCTACATTTATCAATGATCTGGACATTTGGAAGAGAGAGATTTTTTTTTTTTTCCCCCTTCCTCCAAGGAGAGAGAATTGCTTCTAGGAGACAAGAGCTTTGATAGTACAAGTAGTGGAACTTGTTGAAGTTCCAGAGAGCTTGGGGGCAAAAGGTAATTTATGTGCTAATGGAGGAAAGGGGAAACTGTTGAATATGTACTAATTGGCCCCAAGAAGAGAAAACACGGAAACATCATATTTTAAATACGTCACCATCTACTAGGTCTCTTACGAAGTGCATGAAGGCAGGAAGTTTCTGGGACTAAAAAGCAATGTCCTAGTAGGAGGTCTCAATTACTGAGGATTTAGGTATTTTCCCTCCTTGTCTTCTCATTTTGGTATTACTGAAGGTAAAATGCAGCTCCCAGCAGCAAGTGGCTTTTGGGGCTTTCTTTTGGGTTTGCTTGTTTTTATGTTTTTAATATCCATAGGGCTTGGGGTTTATTGAGTGGAACTCCTATTGTAATTCACTAGAGCCTTTCCAGATTCTCAGCATCTAGAGCAGCCAAGAATCTTGTGGTTTTCTCTGTTGTCCCATCATGCACTTCTGGGGGACCAACATGATAAAAGTCAAAAAAACATAAAGGAAAATCCTTACACACAGTTTTAAAAAAAATCAATTACATAAGGACAGGATGAGAAATGCATGGCTTTACTACACTTCCTAAGGAAAAATAAAAGGCCTGAGGCTTTAGACCACAAGTTCAATAAAAGCCATGAGTATAACGCTACTGTTTTAAAAGCTAATGCAAACTTAGGCTGCAATGACAGAAATACCATTTCTAAAGCATGAAAAGTTATAGTTTCTGGGTTTTCTGCCCTCCTCAGGCCACATCTGGCTTATTGTATTCTTGCGATGGAGGAGAATATCCAGAGGAGAAAGTCCAGGGTGGGGAGACATCTGGAAACTAAGTCAAATGACTACTAGTTGAATGAACTAGAGATTTTTGCCTTGAGGGGAGGGGAGAAAAGAGGGGGCAATTAGGAAGAGACAGAATAGGTCTCGTCAAATAAAGGAGTTGCATTGGGAAAAATCCAGAAAGTATGTTTTATTTTATCTAATCTAATATAGAACATTATTGTTCAGAATAAGGGAGATTGGGTCAATGTTATAGAGAGGAAGATTGAGGCTTATGATCAGAAACTGTTTAGCAATTATAAATGCCTAACACAGGGCTGGACTTACTCAAAAGTATTGAGTTTCCTGTTACTGGAGGTGTTCAAACAAAAACTGAATGATAGTATGAAAGGATCACAACATGGTGAGGATGTTTCCCAGTTTTCTCCATTGGGTGATGGGTTGGACTCAGAATCTTTAAGGAATCTGAGAGTAGTGTAGAGATTTGATAGCTGAATATGTTGGGGGGTAAGTGGGAGGAGGTATCAGCTTTCTTCTTACAATTTTGATTTACTGTGCATTACATATTAAACACAGACTATGAGCAATATACAGAAAATTACTCTTTGATCTACCAAGTATTGTTTAATATTTGTTAACTTCCTCTTCACAAAAGATTTTTTTTGAAAACTTTTTTCTATATATAATTTTATTCTCATTGACTTACAACAAACCTAATATTACTATAAAACTATGAATTTTAGAATTTACTTTTATGCCCCAAATTTTATTACCCAATATAATTTTTCTGTTGGATGAATGTCTAAATTGCATCTGAAGTCACAGTATGTCAAGGCCATGGTGTTTTTTATATAAACAACTGACTTAATCACCATGACTGAATTAATCAATATAGTCAGATCAACCAGTTTGGGCACCCAATCTGACTGAATTTCTTAAACAATCAAATCATCAAGTATTTATTTATCACTTACTATGCTTAAGAAACTATAGGGAGGCCAAGCCACTGATGATATGCCTGGATAAACACCACAACATAAGAGCATGCAAAAAATAAATTCAAACAAAAAAGTATCAATACTAGCACAAGACAACAATAAATCTCCTATGGGGAAGTTGAAAATTAATCAGCAAATTGAATCATGTGTTCAGGAATTTCACGTCTACCTTTAGAATAGGGTAGTTAGGTTAGACTTTAAAAAGGAAATGGAAAGGGATACATGCACCCCGATGTTTATAGCAGCATTATCTACAATAGCCAAATTATGGAAGCAGCCCAAGTGTCCATCGATGGATGAATGGATAAAGAAGATGTGATATATATAGATATATATAGATATATATAGATATAGATATAGATATATCACAGATCATTATTCAGCCATAAAAAAGAAAAAGATCTTGCCATTTGCAACAACATGGATTGAGCTTGAGAGTATAATGCTAAGTGAAATAAGTTAGTCAGAGAAAGACAAATACCATATCATTTCATTCACATGTGGAATTTAAGACACAAAACAAATGAACAAAGGGAAGAGAGAAAAGGGAGAGAGAGAGAAGAAAAAAACCCAAAAGCAGACTCTTAATTACAGAGAACAAACTGATGGTTACCAGAGGGGAGAGGGGTGGGGGGATGGGTGAAATAGGTGATGGGGATTAAGGAGTACACTTGTGGTGAGCACTGGGTGTTGTATGGAATTTTGAATCA